>NC_057413.1:41181725-41307306 GCF_019320065.1 Cervus canadensis
TGGCAGACTCCGTAGTTGATCTGCAGCATGTGGAATCATCCCGGACCAGGGACTGAACCCGCGTCCCCGGCCTTGGAAGGCAGATTCTTAACATGGATGAATCTCAGAAACATCATGCTAGGTAAAAGCAGCCAGTCACAAAAGACTGCATATTGTTTGATTCCATTTATATGAAATGTCCATAAGAGAGGAGACAGGAAGTAGATTAGCGAGTGCTTGGGACTGGGAGTGTAGGGGAAGGAAGGATAGGAGGATAATAGGTAAATGGCACAGGGCTTCTTTTTGAGGTGATGAAAATGTTCTAAAGTTAACCGTGGTGGTGGTGACACGTATCTGTGAGAACATTAAAACCACTGAGTTGCATAACTGGGCTTCTAAACATGGCAGTTGGCTTCCTCCAAAAGGCAAATGTGGAAACTGCCAGGCTTTCTTAAAAGGTTTAGGCCTGGAACTGAACAGTGTCATTCCACCATGTTCTGTTCGTTAAAGCAGGTCACGGGCCAGCCCAGATTCAAGGGGAGGGAACTGATAATAATGTCATCTCGGAGATACATGGTTCACTGAGGCCCATTGAAGTAATAATCTATCATAATCTGCTCTCTGTCCCCTAATGATATACTTCCTCCCATATGCAAAATACACCCCTTAAGACCGCTCTCCCCAGGGACTTCCCTGGTGGTTCAATGGCTAAGTTCCATGCTCCCAGTGCAGAGGGCCTGGGTTCAATCCCTATTGAGGGAACTAGATCCCACATGCCACAACTAAGGATCCTAGATGCCACAATGAAGACTGAATATTCCGTGTGCCACAACTAAGACCCAGAGCAGCCAAATAAAAATTAAAAAAGACCCCTTCCCATCTCTCCCCATTACTGTACCAAGATTGAGCTTGAAGTCCGTAATTTCATCATCTAATTCAGATCCACGTATGATCGAGGTTTCTCAAGGAATTCTTCTCTGAATCTGACAACTTTGAATTAGAGACAAATTATCTGCTCCCCTCAGGTAATGGTTAGGCAGAAGAAGGAAAATTCCAATAGATACTCCTGTTCAGAAAGGAGAAAGTGGCATACACACAGCAGCCACAAAGAAAGAAAGTGAAGTCGCTCAGTCGTGTCCGACTCTCTGTGACCCCATGGACTGTAGCCTACCAGGCTCCTCCGTCCATGGAATTTTCCAGGCAAGAATACTAGAGTGGGTTGCCATTTCCTTCTCCAGGGTATCTTCCCGATCCAGGGATCGAACCTGGGTCTCCCACATTGCAGGCAGACGCTTTACCATCTGAACCACCAGAGAAACGCTATAGCAGCCACAGATCCATAACAATTCTGAAGTCTAGTTGGGCACCTGTCACCCATTCCTTGGTTAGGTCCCAGTTCCTTAGGGTAGTAGGACTTCTTACATGGCAGCTGGCATCCCCCAGAGCCAAAATAATGGAAGCCGTCTTCTTTTTTTTTGGAAGCCGTCTTCTTAAGGCTTGAACCAGGGCCAGCACAACATCACTGGCCCTACCTTCTATCCATGAAAGTGTATCACAGGGCCAGCCCAGAGTCAGGAGAATACCCATAGTTATGGTTCATTGGGGGTCACTGAAGGAATAGCCTACCACAGGAGTGGTCTATCAGAATCTCCAACCTTGGGAGGCCCTGAATTACAATTCTATACAAAAGCACAGTTCAGCCTCTCTGATGACTCAGACTGGCAAATGCCCTTGGGTAAAAGCAGCCCCAAATGCTGGACTCACTTCTCTGTTAGGGTTGCCAGATTTAATAAACAAAAACACAGGACATCAAGTTTATTTTAATTTCAAATAAACAGCAAATTATTTTCTAGTATCACTATGTCCCAAATATTGCTTGGGCATACTTAAGCTAAAAAATATTTTGTTGTTTAATCTGAAATTAAGTGGGAGTCCTGTATTTTATCTAGCAACTCTAATCTCTCCGGATTCTTTTCTTGTATCTTGCTCTAGTAATTCCTTACTACCTTGCTAGATTTTTGATGCTTTTAAGATTCAAAAGTATTTGTCCAATGTATATAGCTGTCTTTGATAAGAGGAATGGTCCAAATTCTAAATGGCATTTCTATATTTGGGGAAATCCTTCTATCACGAATTTCACCTCTCAAACTGGAAATCAGAACTCAAATTCCCAACCTCCCTTGCAGCTGGATCATAACTCTACCAATCACACACCTCAGGGAGAATTTGGAAATTTCTATTTGGAAATGTAGGAAAAGAGGTTTGGTGACTGGCTCCCACTTTCCATTGGACAGGTGGCTATAAAAAAATTCCAGTTTTGAAAATGAGGCAAATCTATGTATACTCTAGCAGAGGTTGTTAGTCACCCCCAATATCCATTCTCCTTTTCTCCTCTGCTTTTTTCTTTTTGACCATGCTTTGCGGCCTGTAGGATCTTAGGGGGATTAGACCCTCACCCTCAGCAGTAAAAGTGCAGAATCCTAACCACTGGACCACTAGGGGATTCCCTCATCTGCCTTTTGAATTGGTATACATATCTACCTAGAACATAGCATCCTTTGTAACTAGATGTGTCCCTGTGCTCTGACTAATGGGAGCTGAGCAGAAATGTCATAGGAAATGTCTTAATGGGAGAAAGGATGTCTCTCTGTTTTTTTCCCTCTTTCTGCTGGCTAGATGCAGATGTAATGCCTGGAGCTGAGACAGCCACATTGGACCATGAGGTAGAAGCCCCATGTTGAGTATGGCATAGCAAAAGACAGAAGGAATCTGGGTCCTTGATAATTGTGTAGTCCTAGTATTGCCTGGTTACTTTCTTCTGGGTTTCATTAGTGGAAGAGAAACCAATGTTTAAGTTTTCAGGACACTAATATTTTGAATTTTCCATCACTTGTAGCTGAACTTAATCTTAACCAATACACATATTGATGTAGAATGATTTCTATGATAAATTATTAAATGAAAAACTAAGGTGCAAAGCAATGTACACAGAATGGTACTATTTTTGGAAGAAATTCAAACAGCTATAGCTATGTTTGTATATGAGTAGCTTTTTCCAGAAGGATATACTGTTTGAATTTTTTTCCATGTTGAAATATTATTTAATTAAGTTAATATTAACTTTAAAAAAATCAAATTTTAAACCTAGTTAATAATTTTAAGTGATTTACATTTTAAAGCCACAATATTTGGTGGAACTATGGTTGATATTCCTCCTCTTTCTACTTTTCTGTATTTTTAGATTTCTAAGCATATTTACATGCAAAATAAAATTTCCCCAGGCAATAAAAGTAATTTATACTTTAAATATTTTTTCTTTGTTGATATGCATGCCCTTTAATTCCCAGGACCTCAAATATCAGTATATCAAACATCCAATTTGGACTGCAAATCTGTTCAACAATACACATTGAACATTTACTTTATTAAGCTCTAGATAAACAAAACACACAAACTGCCTTTGGTCCTGGAACTGATGTTCTTATTGGGTGGACAATTAACAAGTCGACAAACAAATAAGATTCTTTCACAGAGGACTCACTGCTACAAAGGAAGGAAAAACAGTAATATGATCAAAAATGTTGAGGACACCAATAGGGTGGTGAGAAAAGGCCTCTGAGGAGGTGACACTTGTGCTGAGAACTGAATCCTGAAAAGGAATTAGTTATGGAAATTTTGAGAGGATGAGAATTCCAGGAAAAAAGCCCAGAACATGGGAGAAACATAAAGATGGTTAGGGAGACTGGGGAAAAATGTGGGGGCGGGGGCAGTGGTCCCAGAAGAGGTTAGAGAGGTGGGCGTATGTACGCTTCAGTGAGAGACCACTGCACACCTAACCAGCACTGCTCAAATGAAAAAGACCAACAATACCAAGAGTTGGCAAGGCTGCGGAAAAACTGGAACTCTTGTCCTTTCCTGGTGGGAACACACAGCCACTTGGGGATACAGTTTGGTAACTTCTTTTAACATTAATCATACAGTTACCCTATAACTCAGCAATTCTGCTCCCACGAGAAACAAAAATGTATGTTCACAGAAAGAGTTGTACAAGAGTGTTCATAGCAACTTTCTCCTAACAGCCTCAAACTATGATCCGGGACTTTGCTGGTGGTCCAGTGGTTAAGACTCTGTGTTCCCAAAGCAGGGGACCCGAGTTCGATCCCTGGTCAGAGAACTAGATCCCACATGGGGCAACTAAGAGTTCACAGATCCTGCATGCCTCCTCTAAGACCTGACGCAACCAAATAAACAAATATTTAAAAAAGGATAACCTCCAACTACAGGAGAAGGGATAGCAAATAGTGGTACAGTCATATGATGGAATAATATACAGCAATCAAAGGGAAAAAACTACTAATACATGCCAAAACAGGAACAAATCTCAAAATCATTATGGTGAGCAAAAGAAGCCAGTTGCAAAAGAGTGTGATTACATGTACTTGAAATTCTAGGAAATACCAACCTAATGCAAAGTGACAGAAAGCAGATTAGGGGCTGCTAGGCCAGGTGGGGATTGATTGTGAAAAGGAACAAAGACATTTTTTAAGAAAATAATCTATGTTGTGATAGAGGTTTCCCAGGCAAACACATTTGTCAAAACTCATCAAACTGTGCAATGGGTGTGTCGTATTGTTATGCAAATTTTTGCCTCAGTAGAGTTAATGGAAAACACACACCATGTGTGTGCTTATTTACTTGTCTGGTACATTATCTGCTTCCCACTGTATTTTCTAGGAAGTAGCTCGCAAATAATCATTTCTAACCTCCTTACTTGTTCTTCTTCTACTCCTAACTCCAAAGAGAATTAAACCTGTCACCCAGAATTTCCAACTGTTGAGTCTGACTCATTCATCTCAACCCTCCATGCAGAAATGTTTATCTGCATTTTACAGAGAACAGGGATCCCTTGTTTTTTTAAAATACTTACTTATTTATTTATTTTTGGCTGTGCTGGGCGTCTGTTGCTGTGCAGGCAGGCTCTTCTCTAGTTGCAGCAAGCAGATGTTACTCTCTAGTTGCGGTAGGCAAGCTTCTCACTGTGGTTGTTTCTTGTTGCAGTTTCCAGGCCCTGGAGCACAGGCTTAGTAGTGCTGGTGCACGGGCTTAGCTGCCCCACTGTATGATCTTCCCCGACCAGGGATCGAACTCGTGTCTCCTGCATTGGCAGGCGGATTCTTTACCACTGCGCCACCAAGGTAGTTCCCCCCACGCCCAGTCATGTGGTTATGTCAGCAGGCGTGCTTTCCCCAGAAGTGTCCTTGGTGGGTTTGGGGGAGCCTTTTAAAGCCCCCAAGGAGTCTCTTTCCTCTGCTACCTGGTGCCTGAAATTCATGAATCCAAGGGTCATCCTTTCAGCGTCGGGCTTTTGTAGCATGAGAAGGCAGATGGCACCAATCTTGCTGACTCAATGAATGAAGAGAAACCCTTGCAGCTGAGTGTTCCATTCAACAGTGAGGCCCTTCGGGGACACAGAGAGGAGTGATGCCTAGGCCCTGCAGTGGGAGCACTCACAGTCTCCTTGAAGTGGTCTCCCTTCAGTACGCCGAAGACTCAGCCAGGAACTCGTTCAAAACAGACTCCTGGGGGATTCTTATTTGGTTGGGGTGTCAACCACCACCCAGGTGGTTCCCTGCAGACCATCTTTGAGACACAATAGTTGGGATAGGGTAAGTAATGACTGAAACTGTTCCAAAGTTGATGAATGAACCCCAAGTAGAATAAACACAAGGGAAATCTCACCGAGGCACATCATTATCAAACTGTTAAAAAAAAAGTGATAAAGAGAAACTCTGACTTAGAGGATTTAAGAGAAAGTTTTTGCAGGATGGAGGGTGTTAGGAGAAAGCCCTAGGAGCAGGTTAAGAAGGGCAGGATGGTGGGAAGGTGAGCCTGATCATTCAAAGAGAATCGTCAAGGCCCTGGGGGTTTGCTAAGGAGCAGCCCACAGGCCTGGCCCCAGGTTCTGTTTTGGAAGCTAATCCCCTCGCCACCTGAACCTAGGCCAGGAGGAGCCACATTTGTAGCCCATCCCAGCCTGGTTCTCAGGATTGTCAGCCTGTAACTGCATAGCTGGATTCTGCTGTCACCCTGCCTTGCAAAGAACCAACCGGTATTTCCCAGGCCTGGCTCCCTGCAGGGCTTGCGAGGTGGCCGGCACCCCGCACCCACTCTGGGAGATGCTGAGGCCCCAGTGCTGACCCCCAGGGACTTAGCTCTCATGTGTGGAACCTGGCTGACTCTCGAACTGAAATTGGCCCCATGCCCTGTGCACTCCCAGGAAGTATTTACTCAGGTTTCTTCGCAGCTTTGCTTTCCCGTCCCAGCCCTACGGGCACGAAGCAACATTAACCTCATCGCAAGAAGCCAGTGTAGCAGCACAGTGGGCACAAGGTGTTGTTCAGCTGCTCAGCCGTGTCTGACTCTTTCCGACCCCATGGACCGCAGCACGCCAGGCTTCCCTGTCCTTCACCATCTCCCAGAGTTCTCTCAAACTCATGTCCATTGAGTTGGTGATGCCATCCAACCATCTCATCCTCTGTCACCCCCTTCTCCTCAAACCACTTCAGTATTCTTGCCTCAAGAACCCCATCAACAGTATGAAAAGGGCATTAAGTGGGCAGGGGCAAAAATTGGGGGCACTGACTTGGGGCATTTGGTGAGTGAGGAGGGCAACAGGAACTACACAGCAAAGGCTCAATCCTGGGGCCCAGACAAGGGATAACTCAATGAGATTTAGCACCATTATGAAGACCTCTGGCTGCAGTGACCATACTAGCCAGTGTCTACTGGCAGCTGTGAGAAGCTGGATGCTTCCAATGATCTAGATGATTAAATGCTTTAACTAATTTAATCTTCAATGACAACCTAAGGAAACAGTGTCACAGATGGGTTGAATGACCGGCCAAGACAGCAAGTGGCAGAATCATGGCTATACCACCTTCCAGAAGTGAGTGTAGGACTGAGTTGTTGGCATTGGAGGATCAGCAATCTCTCCTGTCCTGGGGAGGCTCATTTGAGCTTTTCTCCAGGCTTAAATTATCAATTTGCCCACAGGATAGCAGAAAATTAAAAATAATTTTTTTTTGACCTTGTGTTGTGGCTTGTAGGATCTTAGTTCCCCAACCAGGCATTGAACTTGGGACCCAGCAGTAAAAGGGCTAACCTCTGGACCACCCAAGAATTCCTACAGAAACTTTTAAAATCAGCCACTTGTTCAAAATTGTACAGCTGCCTGGGGTGGAAGTGAAGGCGATTTCACACCTGCCACCATACCACACACTATTACCTGCCTGGTCTCACCTTCCATCACATCCTTTTTCCCTCTCCTGTCTTCCTGCCCTGCCCTTCCTACCACTCAACTCTGGAGTCCAAACATTCACTGGCCTTCCCTGCCCTTCTTGCCAGTTATCAAAATCCTTTAAGACTCAACCCGAATCTCACCTTTAGTAGGGAGCCCTCACTGACATCCCTGGGTGGGATGACTCTGTCCCAGGCCTGTGCGATGAGAAGGGATGCGCTTCCGGCATCTGCCACACTTCACCTTGCCTTGGGTCACCTCTCAGTGGGTCTGTCTCCCTGGGGGCATCAGGACATGTTAAACAAGTCACTAGAAGCAGCTGAGGACATTTGTCTCCACTGACTTGAAAAAAACATATGCTTAGAGATCCATGTAAATTTTACATAAAAAGCAAGACGATAAGATGAAAACATGATGTAGGGGATTTTTCTTCAAAATCTATTTTCTTTAAATTGTTCTATGTTCTATAAAACAGCTTTAGCATGGCAGAATCTCATAAATGAGGAGGAGCCCTACTTCTTCATTCCATTCCATTTTAATGAGTCACTCATTTATTTATTCATCAGACATTAACTGACTGATTGCTCAAAAGCTATATAAATTAGCAAACACAACAGTGAGTGAGGCAGTGTAGTGTAGGGATTAACTGCATAGACTCTTCAGCTAGCTTCCACCACTTACAAGGCATGTCACCTTAGGTGAATAAGTCACTTAAATTCTCTGGGTATCAAATTTTGGAATCTATAAAATAGAGATGATAATCTCTATCAGGGTTGTTGTGAGGATTAAACAAGCTTATACGTATATGTAATATATATCAAGTGATGAGGCAGAAGAGTGCCTAGTATGTGGCTTTTAAGTCACTTTTGTTGGCACTCTTATAAAATGTGTTTTCACAGAGACCAAGAAGAACCCCCCCCCCCAGTCTGAAAAGATGAGGAGGTCCTTGCTAGGTCAATGAGGGAAAGGCATTCCAGGCAAAAGGAACAGCACATATGAAGGCTTAGAGGTGTCCACCAGCAATGCCAGTTGGGGGAACTGGGAGCTGGGGGCAGGCTGAGTGGTACAAGGGTGCTACACATGCTGTATACAGATGGAGGCCTGTGGGTGTCAGGCATTTAGGACTTTATTCTAATGGTAATGGGGAGCCAGTGGAGGTGGTCAGAGTTGCTCAGACCATGAGCCCTGAAAGGAGAGAGCGGATGGAAGAGGTGGGACAAGAAAACCCACAGGATGGGGGCTGACGGCTGGGGCAGGACAGGGCAGGGCTGGGGCAGCCCCCCAGGTGTCGCCCTGGGACGACATGGCCTTATATTAACAGTAAACCAACACAGGAAACACAGCAGGAGGATCAGGCAGAGGGCGCGTTTGTGATGCTCTGGGGAGGGACGGGCAGAGGTGATGGCTTCCGTGTGGAGCACATTGTGTTTAAGTTCTCCTCCCAGGGGCTGTCCTGCCTGTGTGGGGTTTCATGGGCCGCCACCCAACACACACACACACACACACACACACACATACACACACACCGCTCACTCACTCACTCTAAGAAAACAGTTACTGTGTCTTACTCATTTCTGAATCCACCCCCTCCTTCACCCCACCCACCCCAACACCACAGCAGGCACACACTGGGCTCGGTGACTGCAGCTAAATCGGGTTTAATAGAATCCAAGCTTGCTCCCTGCCAGCCCTCTAGCTCAGGTAACTATGTCACAAACACAACCATTCCACCTCCTGTTCTCTGGACTGCTGCTGTGCTGCCCTGGAGGAATCCAAGAGAAGCTCCCCCACCTTTCACTTGAGGGGGGCGGGCCAGCCTGCCTGGCACCCTGCTGTTGGCCCCCGAGATGCCATATCAACCTTGGGACTGGGCCCTCTTCAAAGACTTCCACCCACCCCCCTCACACACACAGAGGAAGGGAACATGGGCCTGAGTCCCATGAGTGGATGGAATGGAGTGAAGAGCATGCCAGTGAAAGCGGAGAGATCAGCCTCACAAAACGAGCCTCCTTGGAGACATCGTCCCCAAGAATGACAGAGTCCTCCCCCCCTCCATCCTGCTGCCCCCATCCTGTCTGTCACCCACACAAAGTACCGCCCTGGATTGAGCTCACAGCTCTTAGGGCTTTCCCTGCTTCCCGTAGGGCCATCCCTATGGAAAGTTGGAAAACTAAAGACTCCGGTTTGATATAAATCCAGAGACACCAGACCCCAGCAATGGAGCACTCTCCTCATTCCAAGTACAAGCTGGGCCCCTTCATCTGAGAGCTGAGGGTGGAGAGGAGACTGCATGTATGTGTGTACTCTGGTGTGCAAACATGCATGCCTGTGTGCACATGCACGCGAGTGCTCCCCCGGCAAGGTCCTTGTGGGCATGACTGTTGCCCGTGATGCACCCACAGGTGTCCCCTTGTGTCTGTGTGCGATGATCATGTATCTGTGTGCAATGCCTGTCTGGGGGAGGGGCAAAGGGAGGATGGGGTTCATGTTTACAAAGTCACCAGTCTGTTTGTGAGCATGTGGGTAGGCGTAGGTTTGGGTGTGGTGATGGGAACAGGAGCCATATGTTTGTGGTAGAAAAGATTTCTGCCCAGGTGTCTGTGAATGAGGATGGGTAGGGTGAGGCAGAGCAGCCATCCTTCTGCCTGAGACCCTGCCCGTCCTTCCCATCCTTCCTGGGCTCGCCTCCCAGGGCAGCCACCTTTGCCAAAAGGGCCCCAGTTTGATGCCCTGGGCAGGGCTGGCTGCCCAGCAGGAAAGCACAACCTCTTGCAGGCCCCGGGGAAGGATGAGCTCATTCTCGGCAAGTTGAAAGGAGTACATGGAAATGTGGGGTGGGAGCAGAAATTCACTTCGCCTCCAGTGTGGCTGACAGAGCAAACACCTCCCCACTCCACGGGAGGCCCTGTCCCAAGGCGGGGGGTGGCACACAAAGGCAGGGAGACTCTGCTGGTCCTAGTGGTGGAGACCCGGAGGATACCCCCTCAAAAACCCCCTGGACTGTGAGGGCCTCAGGGGGTAGCCCTGGGATCAGATGGCAAAAGACCGGGAGGCTGTCAGAGGAAGGAAGCCAGAGGGAAAAGGGGCTTCCAATAGGAGAAAAACCTGAGCAAAGGCCCTGAGGCAGGAAGATGCCCAGTTCGCCAGAAAGACTTAGAGCTAAAGGAAGCTTAAAGCTCCTTTTGAGGCTGCCTCCTCAACGGACTTGGGAGAATACCGAGGCCCATAGAGGGGACATGCTTCTGAGCCCTAGACGCAGGAGCGAGGCTCCCGCCCTCCAGGTCAGCGTTCATTCTGCTGCTCCCGAGCGAGCGCCTGCAAGGAAGGAAGCCAAGGAGCCAGGCTGCTGGTTTCGCTTCCTTTGCTTGCTCATCCCCAGCTAGGCTGAGTCGGGGACCCCCCTCCCTCCGCCAGCAGCTAGCAGTGGGACACTGACCAAGTCACTTGACCTCTCTGAGCCCCTCCTCGCCCTTAGGAAGCGGGCATAAGGCCTTGCCTCACCTGGGAATGCTGCCTTTGACTCCCTAGGGAGCTAAAGTTTGTCATGGTCTCTCTCCAGTCCCCAGCAGGAGCAGAAGATACAGCAATATGGGTGCTGTATCTTGCAGTGTAGGTGTTCCAAGAAGTGTTTTTCTCTTAAGGCTTTTTTTGATGTGGACTATTTTCAAAGTCTTTATGGAATTTGTTACAAGATTGTTTCTGTTTTTTGTGTTTTGGTTTTTCGGCCGTGAGGCCTGTGAGATCCAACCAGCAGCACCTTCTGCATTGGAAGGCAAAGTCTCAACCGCTGGACCACCAGGGAAGTCCCAAATAAGTGTTTTTAAATAAAGGAAAGAAGGAATGATGGGCTCCTTGACTCTTCCTCTCCCACCCTCCTTTGAGAACCTCAGCCTCTTCCCTCCCCTTCATGTAGGGTGAATGAGGCCCAGAATCACAAAGATCTTGAAAGGGAAGGCAGAAAAGACAGAGGCTCTGACTTCTCCATGTCTCTAGGTGAATGCCTTTGAGAGTGCCATTTCCTTGCAGCCTTGGCCTTGCTGAAAACTGCTGTGGTGAGGGGGCTGGAGGAAGGGCGTGGATCTCTAGCAGAAAATGGAGGCAGCTGGACCCGGGAGGAGCCCTGGCAGGAGAGAGCCCCGCTCACTGCCTCTCTGCTTAGGGGAATATCCCAAGCCCTCCAGTCCCAAAGCTGAAGGGTTGAGCTAGTTCTGGAACCTCCCATTTCCCATTACGATTTTTCCTTAGTTTTTTCAAATTCCAATTACCCTCCTTTTTTGAGGCCCCCTTTCACGTTAAATTTTTTATTGCCCATTTCTTTCTTTTATGATAGCAGCTATATTTCTTCTAACCTTGTAAAACACACACACACACACGAAACTAGTCTTCAGTTCAGTCGCTCAGTCGTGTCCAACTCTTTGTGACCCCATGGACTTCAGCACGCCAGGCCTCCGTGTCCATCACCAACTCCTGGAGCTTACTCAGACTCATGTCCATTGAGTCGGTGGTGCCATCCAACCATCTCATCCTCTGTCATCCCCTTCTCCTCCCACCTTCCATCTTTCCTAGCATCAGGGTCTTTTCTAATGAGTCAGTTCTTCGCATCAGGTGGCCAAAGTATTAAGAGTTTAAGCTTCAGCATCAGTCATCAGTCCTTCCAATGAATATGGGGATAGAAATCAGATCTTGGTCATCTCAGGGGTGGGGCCTGACCAGGAGCAGGCATGAGGGAACTTAGGGCTACTGATAATGCTCAAAGTCTTCATCTAGGTGATGGTCACACAGATATACATATTTGTCAAAATTCACTGAGCTGTGCAGTTAAGATGTGTGCATTTTACTGGGTATATACCTCGGTAAACTACTGCTAGCAGAAAAGACACCCCTAGAGAGAAATACAGACTAGACAAGATCAGTTTAATGAATTATAAAGCAAGTACCCACATAAACACCACCCAGAATAACTGGTGCCCCCATGGAGTCCATAGTGCTGGCTCTCCTTGGACCCCAACTCCCACACACTGGGCATCAGGCCCCCCAGATTTAAGGGAATGCACAGATCAGGGATGAGGGCAGCCGGTGGGCTTTGGAACCTAGAATTTCCCATCAGGGTAATTCTTCCCCAGGCTTGACTGCAACTCCTGTTCTGGTGAGTTGAAGGAACAGAAAACACACCCGTTTCCCCTTTCTGGGAGGGGGGTGGTTTCCGAAACAGCCTCCCTAGGGAGAGTCTTGGCTGGGGGGTGGGGGGTGTCCCCAGTGAAAGTCCGGGAGAAATGTGCCTTCCCGCATCCCTGCTAAAAATAACCCCAGGCAGCACTGCCAGTGCCCGGGAGCAGCAGGAAGGACAGAACCAGGTTTTGCTTTAAACCTGGAAGCAGCGCAGCAGCTGGGGGTGAGGGAGGGGTAGGGGGAGACAGGCTAGGGCTCTGAGGGCCCTGGCAGGACTCTGCCTGCTCCCACCCCCAGCTCCAGCTGGTCCTCTCCAGGGTGCCTGGGAGGGGTATTGTTGGGGGGCAGGGATGACAGGGCCTCCCCGAAGAGCAGAAAGCCCTGGAAGGCTGGGGATGCGTGAGGAGGGGTCTCTGTCCTGCTAACTGGAGCATGCAGGCTGAAGGGTCAGGAGTCACATGCTCCACGGGGTCCCCACCTCCTTTAAGAAGGACTCTGTCCCAGCCGCCCAGGCTCCCTCTGCCGCCCCTGCCCTCCTGCCCTCCTGCAGCGGGGCCACCCTCTCCCCACCCCCAGGGAGGGGGGCTCCTGGCTCACACAGGGCTGAGGATGGCCACTTCACTGTCCCCAGCTCTGTCTGGCTTGCGCTCTGCCCAAAGAGATCGGGAGGTCTTCAAGGGCGGGTGCGGTCCAGAGGCGAGGAATTTCCCTGGAAACGGGAAGTACAAGATGTGTCAGTATGGGATCCCGGCACGAGAAAGCCGGCGGCTGGGCAAAGGAAAGAGGCCCTCCCGGCCTCCCTCTTCCCCCGCAGCGCCCCCACCCCACACGTGCGTCAGAGGCCTGCACGTGGTGAAAGGACCATTCTGCTGTGACCCCAGTTTTAAGAACAACCACAAGTGGAATGTGTGCCCTGCTCCAGGCACTGTACTGACCGTACACAGATGACCTCATTCAGTCCTCAATCGGCAAGCCTATGCCATTGGGATTCTTACTCTCCCTATTTGCTGATGATGAAACTGAGGCTTAGGGGGATGATACACCCATCCTCGGCTGCCGCTGGTAAAACATGGCAGAGACAGGGCTTGAAGTCATGATTTGGGACACAGAGAATGTCCGGGATGAATGTCCAGAGAACAGTAAGGCAGAATTTTGGAAACTGGATGGTCCTAAATAATTTAGGACACTGGTTGTACGGCAACATGATACTTTGGTAGAAAAAAAGAGCAATGGATTTAGAGCCCAAATTTGGACTACCAGTAAGGATACTGGCCAAGGAACTTAACCATTCTGATCCTCAGTTTCCAGCTCTACAAAATGAGTACAATGATCTTGCATAGAATTGCTGGAGAGTAATGAACCCAGCATTTTTCTAAACCTGAAAGACACCAAGCTCCATGTTTCAGGCCCTTTGCAAGTGATTTTTCCTAGGCCTAGAACCCTAAGTCCCCACATGTTCACATACTGGTTTGTTCTTGCCATCTCAGGCTCAGCTCAAAGGTAACTGTCCTTACTGCAGCCTCCACTGACTACCCAGTCCACCCCATCACTTGCAATTGCACCACTGTGTTTTGTTCTTTGCACTCAGCACGATCTGAGGTTATCTTTTTCATTTTCTTCTTTTGTTTTGTTTGTTTGTGGCCTTGCCTCCCTCCCCAACTGCCAAGGAGGTAAAATTTCTTGAGAGCTGGGACCTCAGTGGGGGGCGGGGGTGGGGTGGTCAATAACCCCTTCCCAGTGCTCAGAGCTGCATATGGCAAACAGAACTTGTGAAACATTTATGAATGAATGAATGATTATGCTTTGGAAACAGCATTATATTGGTGTCTGCCTCTCTCTCAGGTCTTGCGGAGCCAAAGGGCAGTAAATGTGGGTTAATGGCGACTTGAGAGTATTTCAGGCCTGGCCCCAGCCCAACCCTGGGGCTCCTAAGCTGCAGGGAGCCATCCGGCTGCTTTGGTTTCTGGCTGCTCCAGGATAAAGGTCAACTCTTGCTGAACAGGAGGTTCTGTACCATCTGGGGCTGCCTGCCTCTGGCCACATCTGCTCAGGTTCCCCAACCTGCACTCCAGGTTCAGGCCAGACCAAACAACTCAAAGTGCCCGCCAGAGAACTCAGGGCAGCTTCATGCCATGTGCCTTTATACACACTGTTCCTTCTACTTGGCACACCCTGCACCCTTTCTCTGCCTGGCAGCTCCTCTCAGACTTGAAGACTGGCCTCCCCAGAGGAGCCCTCCCTGAGGCTTCTGGTCACACCCAGTCTCTGACTTCCCAGGGCATTATAGTGACTTGTTTATATGCATCTTCCCAAGTAGCCTGGAGATCTTTGAGGGGAGGGGGGTTGGCCCACTGTACCACTTGGGGGATCTTAGTTCCCCAACCAGAGACTGAACCCAGACTTTCATCAGTGAAAGCCTGGAGTCCTAACCACTACACCACAAAGGAATTCTCTTATCTGGAGATTCCTTGAGGACAGTGACCAGCTTACATGTCCCTAGGTTGAAGCACAATACCTGATGCACACAGTAGGTGCTTAATAGATGCTCTAGCACAGCTTTTGGACTTTAGATCCTAGACACTAACACCGTTCCTGGGACACACAGTAGGCACTCATTAAATGCACACTGAAGGCATGAACCAGAGTAATCTGACCCCTCTTCTCAAGTTGGAGGTGAAGTGAGGAGTGGGGGTGGGGGTAGGGGTAGAAATGGAAGATGCTTCCTTAAAAACAAGATGGTATCAAGGGCAGAGGGTACGGAGGACCTTAGGAAACTTCCCAGGAGAAGAGACATACAAAACGCAGAGGTAAAAAGCAAACACAGATGGATGGAGGCATATAAACAGGGCTCTCAGTGAGCAAAGAGCGAAAAAGAAGGAAGGATAAAAGAGGAAGAACGAACTGGGCTCAGAGGGGACAAAATGTGCCTGTGAGAGCCGCAGAGGACAGGAAGCCAGAGCCCAGGCCAGGCCAGCTGACTACAGGATGTCTGGGGCCCTTGCTTCAGCCCTGGGGTAGATAAGGGTGGCATGGGCAGCATCCTAGGGTGAAAGGGCTGGATGAAAGGTCACATGTCACCAGGCTTGGGGACATCTTGGGAAACTCTTTGCCTCTTAGGAGAGGCTCAGTGTTATGAAACAAAGCACCCCAGATATCAGAGTCACAAATCTCATTTCTTGCCCTTGAGTGAGCGACTGAGCTGTTCATGCCTCAGTTTCCCCATTAGGAAAATGGGCACTATTCTCCTTCCTTTAGAGGAACATGAAGATCACAGTGAGTGTAGCGAGTTAGGAAGTCTAAGTGAAATGGACACACCCCAATATGGCCAGGGATCTGACATAATGGTGGTGATTTCTGCCAAAGCCCTGCTGTAAGTAGGTCCTAGGAGAGGCTATGCCACCATGTCACCAAGTACCAAAGAAGTTCTGAGTTCAGAGACCTGGATTTGAGATCTGGTTCTTAGTTCCCAGAGTGGACAGTGAGGCAAAGTTTACTCCCAGGTGAAGGGCTGAGTGGGAGCTGGCATGCCAGCCGGCTGAGAGATGACTGAGGCTGCCCATAGCCAGCAGGCCTGACCACTTACCTCCACCACTGAGTGTCCCCTGGGGCCTCTGCATTTCAGCCTGTCCAATGGTCTGGAAATGGTTTTCCCACTCTCATACTATACCTCCAGGCATATATAGGCTCTCAGGAGGCAGAGTTCCTGGAATCATTTGAAGAGTGGGAGGAACAGGACTCTGAGGCTTGAGAAATGGAAGGTTTGTGATTTAGATACAGGCCTAAGTCATCTAGCAGGACACTCAGAAGTGCTGGCTTTGCTGTGAGACAGACCTAAATGTGAATCCCAGCTCTGTTACTTCTCTGAACCTCAGTTTCCTTAACTGTCAAAGGCGGGTACAGAGGCACCCACCTCCTAGAGTCACTGTGAAGAGTCAATGAGCTTGTGTATATAAACCCCTGAACCCAATCTTGGTCCCTAGGGGGCAATGGACATTAGCTCTTATTGTGAATAATAACATCATGTGCTCTTGGGGGAGGAAGGCTAGATCACAAATGTATCGATCTCTGAATGTCAGACTCACTTTGAGGAGATTAAAGTGGTCACAACTCAAAAATCGTGTTGTCACCAAGTGTCAAATTCCATTTTGCAGCTTCTATTAGGTATGCTTGACTCCTAGGATGGGGTGTGGGGTAGAATCCCCCTCTCCCACTCCCACCTCTGCCTTGTTCTCTGTGACTGATGCCCAGAGGATCAAGGATTATTAACAAGTCTGCCAAGCTTTTGGGGTGGGGGGTGGCAACTTAAATAGAGCCTTCAGTTCCCTTCTCTAGCTGGGCTCAAGCACACTGCTGAAGCGCTCAGGAAAATAAAGGTGGCAAGGAGTGGTGGAGGGGGGTCAACCTCAAAGGCCCAGAGAAACTTCAGACCCAGCTTGGAGTGTCCGTGGCCTTGGAGGCTCTTTCGGGCTGGCTGATGGGAGGGAGAAGGGGACTGACGGCTTCAGCCTCCCAAAGTCCAACTTTCCTCCAGGGCTTGCTCAGCTCCCCACCCTTACCACCCAGAATAGTGTAGAACCCCTGGTGGGTGGGGGAGTCCAGGTGGGAGGTGGGCAGATGAGAGCAGGGGTGACAGGCAGCAGGATGCCACGGCTGAAGAAGGAAGTATAAATATAAAGCAGCCAGTGTAGGACTGGACAGAGGCCATATGAAACACACGGTACATTCCGGCCCCAGCGTAACAAACTGTACCAGCCTTTTTCAGAGCTGGGAGCACTGAGGGGAGGGAGCAGAGCTGAGGTTCCTTCGAGGCTGGCCCTGCCTCCTCCTCCCCCACTTCTCCCACAGCAGGGAAAGTCCCGATGTTCCTTTTGCAACCACAGGAAACCTCCTATCCCTGCTCACACTCTGTACCCAGTGTTCCTCTCAGCAACTCCAGACTGGGAGGGAGCGACGAGGCGGGTAGGGGTTAGGGGAGGGGAGAGCCACAGCAACCCAGGTCACATCAGGGGAGGTGGCAAGCATCCCTGGGACACTGACTCAGAGTCACAGCCTGGAAGTGCTGCAGTGGAGGCACAGACGACGACCACGGGGAGGTGTAGGGAAGGAAGTGCCTGGCCCAAGGTCACACAGCCAGTTGGGCACCAGGGAGGGACCAGAGGGCATCCAGAGCTGGGCAGCGCTGGGCAGCTCTCTTGGGTGTAGTATGTAGGAGTGGCAGGCCAGGGAACAGGCAGTGCCCGGGGAGTGAGGGTGGGAAGCCCAGATCCAAGGCTGCCTCTGAGCTCTGGCCGGCTCTGGGCACGTCTGGCTTGGGTCCCCTCCACTCTTCCCAAACCCAGCCCGCTCTCTTAAATATTAGAGATAATGCATGGTGAAGTGCCGAGTGCGGAGGCGGGTCTGCGGTGATGTAAACCAGACTGAGTCACCTCCACACCTTCTCTCTCCTCCTCCACACACACAGCTCAAAGCCTAGATAGAGCCTCCTGGGATCTTTCTCCCATATCACCATCTCCTTCCCACTGAATCCCTGTAGCTCTCACACATTTGGTACTCACCACCTGCTGGCTTGGGTTATTATTTAACCTCACATGCCATGTGTTTGTCTCTTCAACTCGCCTGCAAACTGCCCAAGGGCAGGAAATCATCTCAATACACCTAACATTTATTGAATATCAACTCCAGTGCCAAGCTTGGCCTGTGGGGGATGAGCTCAGGCCATGGGAGAAGGTTCAGAGAAGCAGACTTTGTTTCTGCCTCAAGGACTTTCTAATCTGGTTAGAAGAACAGGATTAGTAAACAGATCACTAGAATATGAGACAGGCCACACGCTGTGCCGTGAGAAAGGTACAGACTGAGTGTGCTGGGCTTTCAGAGGAGAGAGGAATCAGATTTGGCTGGCACTGTTCCAAACAGGCTTTATGAGCTGGAGCTTGAGAGGTGGGTAGACCTTGGAGGATGGGCCCTCCTAGCATGGGGGAAATGGCACAGCAGACTGTGGAGGTTGGAAGGAGGGAGAAGAAAGGACTTTCCGAATTGCGTTGGAAACTTTTTTAATGACCTCCTTAGCAGGAACGAACGCAGCCTTACATATGGTAGGTGCTGGGTATGTAAGTCCTTTGTCCCCTGCTTGGTCCAGGAACCTTTAGGACAAGCGCTGAGGGACCTCTTTCTGCAGAAGGATGGGTAAGAAGACGTGGCCGTGAATACACCCGGGTTTGGGCGGGACGAAGGGAGGGGTCAGGCTCGGGTTTGGGGTCGTCTTCTTCCGCCCCGCCGCCTACTCCCACCCGCTAATGTCCAGGCTCTTCCTACTTAATCCTGGCGTCCAGCCAGGGGGTTCCCAAGCTAGCCGAAAGTTGGGCTTGGTTTGCCAGCCCCTGGGAATCACTGGAGCCTCCAGGCTTGTGTGAAGAAAGGATCAATCAGGGAAGGGGTCGGAGAACGGGGAGGCTCCGGGGAGAAGGCTTGAACTGGCCCCCTCTAGCGGGCTTCCGTTGTCACGTGACCGCATCCCAGGTCTCGCAAGTATGGGGCTGGCGCGTCCCTTGCTCTCCTCCTCCAGACTCCTGGACTGAGCACCCAGGGGGCTTGGGCGGCAGCCTGGGTGGCTCCTTCTCTCGCGTTTAGCTACCAATATCTCCCCTCCGCCCCTTCCCAACTGTGCTGCCCCAGGCCCCCGACTCGCCCAGGGATCCAAACCGGGACTCAGGTGGGGGATGGAGTGATCTGGGTTTGCTAAGGCCGGTGATCCGGCAGAGCCGCCGGGGGGCGGTGGGGGTCGGAGGATGGGTGCTAGAGTTGCGCACCAGCCCCCGACCGTCCCCGGTGTCTGCGCCGGGCCGGCCCCAGCGTGCACTCGCGGGACGGCGGTGGCGGCGGCGGGGAGGCTGCGCGCCGAGCGCAAGCCGCGAGCACAAACAGGGCGAGGAGGCTGGTGTGAGCGCCTGGGCCCGGTGCCAGCGCGCCGGGGCTGGAACACAATGTCCCGAGCGGGCGGGCGGGCGAACGGGGAGCGAGAACAGCCTGACTCAGCAGCTGGGTAAGTGGGTGTGCTCGCTCACCAGATCAACCGCTCTTGCAGCCTGCGGTCAGCGACGACTCAATTCTCTCGGAGGCTCCCTCGAGCGGGAGGAGCGAGCTTACGGCCCGCTTGCGGCTCCCGCCCCTGCCTGTCGCTCTGGACCTCCACGTGGCCGGTTCGCGCAGCCCTCTGCCTTCTCGCCCCTCCATTCCAGCGTTTCGCGATCCCCCGGCCGGACCTGAGTGGGCTCTGCCCGCTCGGAGGGGCATTCACCTCACCCAGCCCGGCAGGTGTGGCCCGCCAGACAAGCTGATCCTCCCCTTCTCCCACCACTCTGGGAGGCCTCTGGAGGTCTTGGCATGGTGGGGGTGGGGGGTGGGGGGTGGGTGGGAGGTAACTCTTAGTTGCAGATGGAGGTAGAAATTTGGTCTAGGGTGGAGGGGAGCAGAAGAGGGCGCTGGGAGAGATGGGATGGATGCAGGGCAAGGAAGTCTTCCCCATCTCTGTCCCCGGTTGACCCAGAGTTCAGAGTCTCTTCCTGTCCCCTCCCCTCAAAACCACTAGGCCCCTGAAGATTACCCCGCAGGGAAGGAGAAGCAGGTGGGGAGGTGCTTTGAAGCCTGAGACCCTGCTTTTCCGCCTTACCCACCCTCCCACCCAAAGCCACAACAAAGACCCATGAATCCTGCCACCCAGCCACAAGGCTTCTCCTTCCTCCTCCAGGCCTGCTGTCCCCTGTGGTCTGGTGGGGCCATTGTGAGGATGACAGCCGCAGGGCGGGAGCTGAGCT
The DNA here is from genome assembly GCF_019320065.1 of Cervus canadensis. NCBI lineage: Eukaryota > Metazoa > Chordata > Mammalia > Artiodactyla > Cervidae > Cervus > Cervus canadensis. The sequence goes on from NC_057413.1 coordinate 41,201,982, forward strand.
CAAATGTCTGCCCAGAGCAGGACTCTTCCTGGGAGGTGGGGACCTTTCCTACACCCCAGTCTCCTGGGGTGTCTGCAAGTTTCCCACCCCCCACCCCCCCACATCCCGGGACACGGTGTACCTGGAGTGTGCCAGGGCAGGCAGGGAGGGGCTCCATCCTCTGCCAAGTTCCAGGAAATGCCCTGGCAGTCAGCACAGTCCTGGGCTCCAGGGCCTTCCAAGGTGGGGCAGAGGGGAGGGATCCTAGGCTGCTGACATGCCTCACCTGGGCCTCAACCCCCACTTCCCAGGCATCTTGGGCACCTTCTGTAGCCAAAGTTGAGGTGATGGATGCCAACCATCTTCCCACACATACAGGCGTCCTTCCCAAACATGTGCTTACCCAGCCAATGCTCACCAAATCCCTCAGTCAGGAGCCACTTTGACTGTTGTCGATTCCAGCCTTCTTCTACCTGATGTATGAAATCTTTCCACAGTATCCTAGGCCAATGTTCTGAGGCTGTTTGCATACCCACAGTGACGAGGACACTCTTTTACGAGGCAGCCACAACTCTTCAGGATGTCCCTGTGTCCAAGTCCAATTGCCTAGAGGATACCTGCCCTCACATAGCCCAAAAGTGACTGAACTCACCCTCAGGTCCCTAACACCAGCTCCTCCTCCTTGCCTGCAGTGACCTTCCTACTCCCCAAACTCACCATGAAGGAGGATTAATTCTTAACTCTTGGGACTTCCCTGGTAGACCAGTGGCTACGAATCTGCCTTGCAATGCAAGGGATGCCGGTTCGATCCCTGGTCCAGAAAGATTCCGCATGCCATGGAGCAACAAAGCCTGTGTACCACAACTACTGACCCCACACTCAAAAGCCCTTGAGCCACAACTACTAAAGCCTGTGCACCCAGAGCCCATGTGCTCTATAGCAAGAGAAGCCACTGCAATGAGAAACCCATGCACTGCAACTAGAGAGCAGCCCCCACTGGCTGCATCTAGAGAAAGCCTGTGTTTAGCAATGAAGACCCAGTGCAGCCAAAAATAAAAATCTAAAAAAAAATTAAATTCTTAACTGTTTTCTCTCCTTCACCATCTATTACCAAATTCTTCCCACTCCTGCTTTTATGACGAGGTATATTGTTTGTTACTTTGCTCACCCCTTCCTTTCCAACACCATAGATTCCACCTTTGGCCCAAATTCCCACAGCCACTGCCACACTCTCCTTTCTGACCCAGGTTTTTCCTTCCTCCTACACACCTTGCTGGAATAATCTTTCTCAAACACTGCTTATTGTCTATGTTATCAACTTCAGACTCTTCAAGCACACCAGGTACACCAGCTACTAATCTGAGTGTTCCATACAAAGGGGCCCACACTCATTCATGGTGTACCCAAACCACAGAATCCAGCACAAGGCCTGGTGCATGGTAGGAAGGCATCCAGTGTTCCTCGAGCGTCCAGTCCATTGGGTTGTGCCTCTTTGCTCCTCACAGTTTTCTTTCCTGGCTTGGTCTCCTTGTCAGCATCAAGCCTGTTGGTTTCCTGATGCTCACGCAGGCCCTTTGGTTTTGAGCAGCCCCAGTTTTTAAATTTCCCAGAATCTTCGGGGTAGGGGTGGGGAATGAGACGAGAAGCTGACATCCAAATTAACATCAGGGTGAGTGACGTCGCTCAGTTCTGTCTGCCTCTTTGCGACCCCATGGACTACCAGGCTCCTCCATCCATGGAATTTCCCAGGCAAGAACACGAGTGGGTTGCCATTTCCTTCTCCAGGGGATCTTCACCACCCAGGGATCGAACCTGGGTCTCCCGCACTGTAGACAGACACTTTACCGTCTGAGCTACCAAGTTTGCGCCAAATACCAACTCTAAAGTACTGGAGTGCTGAGTGGAATGAGTCTAGCTGCCTGCCCGGAGCCTCCGCTCCAGCAAGGAACGGAAAACCACTGAGGAGGGTGGAGAGCAGAAAAGAGTGCAAGCAGTGGCTTTGGGATTTACAGAGGGATCTTGCCATTGGAGAGTCCAGCCTACCTAGCTCTGGGTCGCTGGTCTGATGCCCTTAAGTTGTTCTCTTTCTTGGCACCACATTACACACACACACACACACACAGAGACCCAGTGAGCTTGAGCCCATCACCACCTCATAACCCAGATCAAAGGCTCTGATAATCTCCACCCCGCTTGGATCATTTTGTCATCGACTTCCCTCTAAGCCTTACGGGCGGCCTTTAATCTTTCCTATATTTTATTGCTTCATTATGTCCTATAATATTTTCAGCCTCAAATATTATAAGCTCCTTCATGGCAGGGACAGGGTAATTTATTTACTTATTTAATATCATCTGTCTTGAGAACAAAGACTAAGATTGGGCTCTTGGATTTTGAAGGCCACAATGACCTAGGTCCAACATTTAGCTGTATGGCCTTGGGCAAGCCTCCACTTTTCTGAGGCTGCTTCATCTGTAAAAGGTGATGGAGATACTTACCTTGCAGAATAAGAGGCAAAGATTACAGAGAACACAAAGTGCTGTCTGTAAAGTGAGCAGACAACAGCCTGCTCTGTGGGAGCTTTTTTTGAATTGGGGGATGAGGTACATTAGCTACTGTCCTCCAAACCCCCACTAAGACATTTCTAAGCGAGTAAAGGGACACTGTTAACAATTAACACCACTTCCACGGAGGTAACCCGGGATGCACAGCCACTCTACTCTGACTCAAAATAATCAGTGAGGGCAGGGTTCGGATCCAGCGCCACCAGAACGCAGTGCCTAAGCCTGATGCCAAGCACGGTCCAAGCTGAACGAACGTCTGTCGAATGAACCGAACCTGTCCTGCCCTCAGCTTTTTGGAGCAACAGCAAGCGAAAAGCAAAGATTGAAAAGGCCGCCCACGCCGCCTCCCCACCCCAACGCACCCCCCACCCCCGTGTCCCAGTGTCTCTAGCAACCTCCTTTCGCTAAGGTCTCTCCTTCCCCTGCCCGCGTCTCCGCCCCTTGTTGCCTTGGAAACAGTGACGTGTACGCGAGGGGCGTGACCTCTCTCCATCCTCTCCGGGAGACCCGGGGGCCCCCTTCTTATCCCAACCGGGGAGAGGATGAGGTTGGGGTCCTCGACCTTGCTGACCCTACGCCTGGCCTGGCGCTAACTCCGCCCAGCTGGTTGCCCTCCTTGGTCGCTGGACTCGCCGGATTTGCGGGCACCCCCACCCCCAGCCCACCCGGCACCGGTGGTGAGCTGGCCTTGGGGGTCAGGAGAAGGCCGGCTTCAGGCCCTAGGATCTGTCCTCATCCTTTCCCCTCCCACCCTCGACGGGCCAGTGGATCCGGAGAACCGAGGCCCAGCGTTCGGCCGGGGCCCGTTTCTTCCCGGGCCGCCCTCGAGCGAGCTCCCAGTCCTGAGGGAGGGCGGGAAGGGCGGGAAGGGCGGGACCCCCCCCCCCCCACCACCAGGGCGCGCCCCCTCCACCAGGGCGCGCCAGGCGCCGCGGAGCGCGGGAGGGAAAGAGTTAAACAAGGTGCCGGCGGCGGGAGTGGGGGATGGGAGCGGAGGGAAAGTGAGAGCGGGGGCGGGGGTGGGGGGGCCCGAGCGAAAGAACATCCTGTGCCCGCCGCCGGATGCGCGCGGGGCGGGGGAGGAGCGGGGAGCAGTCCGAGGAGGGGGGGCAAGACGGGGGGAGGCCGGGGGCGGGAGGAGCCTCGGCCTCGGCCCCACGCCCAGTCCTCCTGCTGGGGGGGCGCTGCCCCCTTCGCTTTCCCGGGTTTTCGCCGCCTTTTCCCCGCGTCCCCACGCCTTCGCCGGCGTCACGAGCTACTCCAGAGGCCCGCCAGCCTGGTCCCCGGCCCGGGGTATGCGCGAGCTTGGACAGCACGGTCTCGGAGCGCGTGGGGTCCACATCAGGGCGCGGGCTATCCCCAGACGCGCACCTCTCCGCTCTCTGCGGGGGCAGCTCGCACGTGCAGAGCTTCCCGCGTTCACCTAGAGTCGCGGGCGTGCAGCGTCGCGTTCAGTTCTGACGGCGCACTTCCGTGTAGTAGGCGGGTATTGATAGACCCCTCTTCTGGAGGAGGAAACGGAGACTCAGGTTATGGAACTTGCCCGAACCAAAGCTCGAAGCTCTCCAACGCGCTTTTCATTATAGAGTAAGCTGATTTCCCCTTAGCTTCTCCTGGGCATGCAAGTGCGGGACCCCTCCGAGGTTGCACTTCTTAATGGCCTACTTGCACAGCAAGTCCCCAATAACGTGTCAGTCTCCTCTAATTAACTAGGCTCAAATACCCATGACTGAGTCCTGATAGAGTAAGCAGGTAGTCTTAGGGTTTTACAAGTGCAAGGATGGTTTTTAGGAACTGAGTAGCCCAGGGCAATGGGCTGGGTGCCCCTAGCTCTCCAGGGGGTATTTGGTGGGGTTGAAGGGTTCTAGGAGGACTCAAAAACTGTCAAAGAAAGTAAATGGGTTACAGGAGTTGACATTGATTAGCCTGAAGACGACCAGAGGGGGAGGGATAGAGGATAAGGGAAGGGGCTGAATAATGTACCTTTCAGGCCTCATAGAGGCCAACCAACTGTGTGCTTACTTCCTTCCCACACCTGACATTTTTGTCCAAGGGGAAGCCTGCTTATAATCGAAATTATTATAGTCACATTTGGTGACTATGCTGAGCACTGTTCTGATAAAGCGAAGAAGTAGGTATTATACCCATTTTATAGGTGGGGAAAATGAGGCACAAAAAGATTACAAAGCTAACTCAGTAACTGAGCAGGAAGTCTTGGTTGAACCCACACTCACTCAATAAATTGCACCTAACATGTTGGGAAATCAACCCTGAATATTCAATGGAAGGACTGATGCTGAAACTCCAATAACTTCGGTCACCTGATTTGAAGACAAGACCCTGATGCTGGGAAAGATAGAAGGCAGGAGGAGAAGGGGACAACAGAGGATGAGACGGTTGGATGGCATCACTGACTTAATGCACATGAGTTTGAGCAAGCTTCCAGGGATGGCAACGGACAGGGAAGTCTGGCATGCTGCAGTCCATGGGGTTGCAGAGTCAGACACGACTGAGCGACTGAACATGATGGGAACATCAGCAAGCTGGTGCAGATGGCAGAGAGATGTGCTAGGGCAGCCTGTATCCTTTTGCCTTGGTGAGGGCAGGTAAGAAACTTGGGGTTAGCTGTGTGTGTTTATGGCGTCTCAGACTTCTCTCTAGCCAATATTCCAAAGTTGGGGATTTGACAGGGAAAAGAACCAAAACCCAGGTTCTCACTAAGAGCTGCAGCCTTCATTTATGTTCCCCAAGAACATTCACTATCATGTGTTGTCACCATCATTTCACAAAAGCAAATATATTTTAATTCTCCTCAAAAGAAGACAGACATCATCTGAATCAAAAGCAGTTACTCCCAAGAAAGAACAGTCCTTGACTTTCCACCAACAAATACACAGTTCTTTTTTTTTTTCCTTCTTCTATATTGTGCTGTGGATGAGCAAAAACGTATAATGGGGTGACTGCCTCTGCTTCTGATCCCTCTGAATCATTTGAGAGCAGAACCAAAAAAAAAAAAAAAAAGGCTTAGATTAACTTAGAGCCAAGAAAGAACTCCGCATCTTTGGAGAGCTTTCAAGAGCAGGTGAGCAACTGCATTTGTTTAGGATGTGAGGGTTGTGGGGTCAGCTCTATAGTCTGAGGAGGCCAGTAGCCCTGGGTCCCCCTCAGAAGAAGGCTGGAACTTTGTTCTGAAGGACCTCTCCTCGGATCCACCAGGGGAGTTGGAACCTAGAACAGTTCCATCAGGCAGCCATTTCCCGCCCAGAGTTCATGGAGCCTGATAGGTGGTCCCATGGCCGTGGAAGGAGGGGGTTCCAGTGGGGTCTGTCACCTTTCACTGCGGGAGTCCATGTAGTCACCCACTGTGGGCTGCACCACCAGTAAGCCTCAGAGTTGCCCAACCTTGAGACCAAAGAAAGAGCCTAGGACAGCAACAAAGACATTCATAGTGCTGAAGACGGGTGGGTGCGTATAATGGCACTTTTTCTCCATTAGGAGCTGGATTAATTACTTTAGTAGTCTTAGGTGGGTCTAGTATAAATCTAGGTGAAATCTTTAATTCCCTTGCCAATCCTACTCCCCACGAGGCAGCAAACCCAAACCACCAGGGAACTTACCTGCCAGTCCCCGGGTCATTTGATAATGTGTTCCTCTGGGGGTAAGATCCTGTGGCGAGAGCAAAAGTAAGTGGTTGTCTTGATAGTTGGCATTCGTATTTAGGCAGTCAACAGTTAAGCTCAGACTGTATTGACTAGTCACTTCTGGGTTAACATAGCCCTGGGCTGATTGCCTCAGGGATGTTCAGTTTGAGTTCTTAGAGCTTAAGTTAGCCTCTGATCCACCTGTGGAAAGAACAGGTTTCCATTTCAATTGTTAAGTTTTCATCCTTTCCATTAGCCCGGGCGAGTCGGGGCGGGGGGGGGGGGGGGGGGGGGGGATGTCCGTAAGGCAAGTGGTAAGGCCAGTGTGTCATTTTTATCAGCCCATTCCTGAGCTTCGCGGCTGGTTAAGTGGAGTCTTTGGTCATTATCCATGTCCATGGGGGTCCTGTATTTCACACACAGCTATCCTAGACCCCAAATAGTGGATTTTTGCATTGCTAGACTCAGGTGAGCCTTTTGCAGTGTAAGCTGCACATGGCTGTTGTCCCTTCGCGGTGAGTATCATTGCTCTGCCCGCTTCCACAGCTGGGACCAGAAGCCCAAGGGTACTCTATTTTGTTGTTGTCACAGGCCCCAACCGGACTTTTTGACCACACCCAATTCACAAACCTGTCCCCGAATTAAGATCCCCTAAAGCCTGTGTCTGTAATTGTTTAGTGGTGAGAGGTTTAAGCTATGCTTGTCCTTTGTAGATCATCCACTTCCTTGCATTTTGTCTGTATTCACCAGCCATCCTCATGCAGTCAGATGAGCCACAAGCATAGGGCTGCTGCTTTTAAACTGAAAACGGACTCCGAGGTCACCAGAGTGGAAGAGAATCAACTTAACGGAAGAGAAAGACATCTGTCATGGCAGTCAGCTGCCAGAGGGTCCCACCTGCTGGTGGACAGCAGCCTCAAGATCATGCCTGCGACCTTCCGTTCCCCATCCTTGACTTCTCGACATCTTGGGTGTTTCTTTGGCCTCCAGGCTGGCTGACCAGTCACTGGGCTGCACCCGGCAGTCCTGAAAGCTTTGTGCTTGCCCCACCTCAAGACCAGAGTCTGGAGACAGTGATGGAGACCTCAGTGGTTTGTTGGACCGGAGGTTTGGGGAGGGGGTTGGCGCTGGTCTTAAGCAAAAGGTCCTGGAGCAGTAACCCGTGGATTCCAGTGGGCAGGCCGTCACAGCAATCTCCCCACTCGGGGTAGAAGAAGATTACCACTTGTAGGGGGAATTGAGGTCAGGTTGGCTCGTCAGTTACCAAGGAAACCAGCTGGGGCACATCCCTCACAGCCCCTCAGTTAAGAACCATCATGAGGGCAGGTGTTTCCTTTAATAAATCAGCAGGTAGAGCAGGGGTGAGATCAGCCATTAGCTGGGGCAGGGGGCAAACGTGGTCACGTGAGTAGGGTTCAGGCAAAATCGGGACTGATCAAGGGACTTCCCCAGTTGTCCAGTGGCTGAGACTCTGAGCTCCCAACACAGGGGGCCCAGGGTTCAATTCCTGGTCAGGGAACTAGATCCCACAAGCCACAACTAAGAGTTCTCATGCTGCAACGAAGATGGAAGATCCCCCGTGCTGCAACTAAGACCGGGGGCAGCCAAGTTTTTTTTTTTTTCTTTTTAAAGAAGGGACAGGTAGAGTAAGAGAAGTACAAAGAGCAAGAGGACAGCCATCTTGAGTGGCCTGACCATACACCCACCTTGGGGCTGTGTAGAGGCCCAGGAATGACCCTTGAGGAGGGCCAAGGATGGAAGAGAATGGCCCCCCTGGGAGTGTTGCCTGCAGCCTGGGGTGATGTGGCTGAAGGCTCTGAGTGGACAGACCTGGCTGGCTACTATAGCATCCTTGGTGATGTGTTTCCACACCTCCTGCAAGCCCAGATGCAGCAGCCCAGGGCCCCGAGCTTTCCACCAGGAGCTCAAGGCCAGGCAGGAGAAGCCCTGTTCTGGGGCAGCCATGCTCAGTGCTGACTCTGGGCCTGAGCCTGGCTTGGGCTCCTCCCTGTTCTGCACCAGAAGGTGAGGCCAGAGGCTGTCGCGACACTGGGGGTGCGGGGAGGAGGAGGAGGGAAGGGTCTGGTCTCACCTGCCCCATCCTAGTGGTGGAGGTGGTGGAGACAGGCCTCCAAAGCTGGGTTCTCCTCCTCCAGGGTGGCACCATTTCCCAGAGGCCTCCAACCACATCCCACCCTGTGTGTGTATGTTGTTGGGGGGTGGGAGGGTTGGGCTGCGATACTCCCAGATTCAGGCCTCCATGGTTTAATGGCGCAGACCCACCCAGGTTTTAACCCTGAAGTTTTAGAATGCTAAATCTGGGTCCTCTCAGGTTACAAATGATCAAGGCAAGGGCCCCTTCTCCTCCAGAGACACACTGGTTAAATGGGCCTGGCATCCCCATATTCAGGTTCTCTGACGTTGTTCTGTCCTCCCATCCTCAAGGAGTAACAGAAGTCGTAACTTGAGCATCTCCCAAGTGCAGGACTCTGCTGGATGTTGGAAATGCAGAGACAACTGCCCTTATGAGCTTTTGGTCAACACTGAGGGGAACATGTGGATGCTGGAAGATAATGGATTTGCCTTGAGACTCGAAAACTTTGTAAGGTGTTCGTCATCTTTTCATTGTCTGATGGAAAGGGTGGCCCTTGCCTACAGAAACACTCCAAGGCCCAGAAGTGGATCCATGGTGAAAAGATCAAAGATGGGAGGGCCAGGCAAGTGAGGGAACAGGGCTGCCAGGGGCCACATCCCAGCACCCCAACCCCGCCCCCCCCAGCAAACTTCCAGAAATTGGGCCTCTGCTGCCCTCTAATGGTGAAGCCCTCTTGTGGCTCAGACGGTAAAGAGCCTGCCTGCAGTGCGGGAGACCTGGGTTCGATCCCTGGTTGGGAAGATCCCCTGGAGAACGAAGTGGCAACCCACTCCAGTAATCCTGCCTGGAAAATCTCATGGATGGAGGAGCCTAGCAGGTACAGTCCATGGGGTCGCAAAGAGTTGGACACGACTGAGCGACTTCACTTTCACTTTTCACTTTGCCCTCTAATGGAGGAAAGGAAGCCTCTGGAGCTGGCTGCTGGGGCCCCACCAACCTGGGTCCCCTAAAAATGGGGGCTGTGAGGGACCTTCCTGCCCCAGACCTTCTGTTTCCCTGGAGTCTTGAACTTGATTTCCCGCAGCCTCCAAAGCTCCCTGGCTGCCCTGTTCCCAGACCGCCACCCTCCATCCTACTGTTTCCCCAGTTCCCTTTGTTGCCCATGTTCTGATTCTGGTGCCCTGGTTCCTGGCCCTGCTGGAGTTCTGGTTCCGGAAGGTCTTCGCTGGGTGCCTCGGGCATGTCCTGCATCCGCCAGAGCCCGGGGCAAATGGACATCCGCAGAGGTGTGGTGAGCCTGGCCACAGGCGCCGGGGCCGTCTACCTCCTCTACAAGGCCATCAAGGCTGGCATAAAATGTCAGCCGCCCTTCTGCTCTGCCTCACCCATCTGCATCGCCCGTGAGTGTCCCCGCCCTGGGGAGAGGGCTCGGCCCCAGGAGGTACCTATTCCCCAGGTCTCCGGTGTTGGAGGGGCCCAAGGGGACTCCTCCACATTCCTCTCTTGTGCCTTTTTCACCTCCATCTTCCCCAGACCCACTCTAGAGATGCTGGGGCAGGGTGCCCAGGTAGTGGATGGCACTCAGGTGCATCCTCAGGAGTCATCTGGCAGGTCCCTAAATTCTGCATTCACTCTGGCATCTAGGATGGGTAGAAACCTGGTGTCAGCAGTTCTCCCCAAGGGAAAACCGGGGGACCTATGTGCCCAGAGCCTCCACTAACCTCTGTGACCGCTCAGTCAGTGCAAAGTTGAGAAAGAAACCCTTTCTGCAAGACTTTGTGTTGCCACCTGCTGGAATATCATTGCCATATACCAGTTATGATGAAACACGGTGTATGACTGCCATATGCCAGAAAGTTGTTACGGTAAAGGTACAAAACATTTTTGTTTATGATATGAATGATGCAGCATTAGAGGTGGTGCCCTTGTGCAGTGCACACCCTGATCAACTGTACATGGTGGTCCTGCCTATGGCAGGAAGTCTTCTCTTCAGAAAAGGCAAGGCAGCCTTGTCTCCCAGGTCCCTCTGCCCTGCTTCCCAATCCCCTTCTTTCATCACCTCTGAGTCCACAGCCTGAACCGGTCTGGGGTGGCTGTCTAGGCCTGGCAATCGAGCGAGAGCGACACGGGCGGGACTCAGGTGAGCTCCGGAGGCTTCTCAATTCTTTGGAATGCAAGCAGGATGCGTACACCAAGAGCATGATCCTACACAGCATCACGCGCTGTGTGTACTTGCTGGAGTCCGAGGTGAGGGAAGGGAGGCAGGAGACCCCTCCCCATCAGCCTGCCCCCTGGGGGCCACCAGTGTGTGTCCTGGTCCCCGCCCCACAACCCCCTGACTAGCCAGACCGTGTCCTGGGACCTGTCTCTCTGATGGTGGGAGGGGTTGTGTTGAGGGGTCTTGGTGAGAGGGCGTGTGTGGGGGGGAACCAGGACACCCGCTTCTCCTGCCTCTTCCGTCTCTCCTGGCACACTCTAGGCCTCTACTTGTACTAACGATGACGTCATGTTGGTGGGCTCCATGCTGGATGACAAGGACAACAGTGTCAAAATCCAAGCCCTGAACACACTTAAAGCTTTCTCTGGCATCAGAAAATTCAGGCTCAAAATCCAGGTGAGCCTAGCAATGAGGGTGGGGCAGAGCACGCGGGGCATCCATAGGCCGTGGGCCCTTTAGTGGGCTTAGGATGAATGGTCATGTTCCAGAAGTCTGTTTGGGTCTGAGTTTGAAAGCCAGAAATATGTTTTTCCTTGGAAATTGGTGGGAAAATGGTGATCAGTTTCCTAATAGGGGCAGAAAAGTCTTTGAATCCCAGGATAAAACTGAACTCGGTCCCTTGGAGAATCTCTGAACTGCAAACAGAAACCCCCTAGGTTCTTTCTGACACTAGCCAACTCTCTTGACACCAGCTGGGTGTCCTATAGTTCAGTTCTGACAAGTTTCCCTGGGGTTAGTACAGACCCCACCGCTGAAGGCTGAGTCCCATAGGACTGTCTCCCACTTCTGACCAACCAGCTGTAAAGTTGGACGTTCCCATGACCTCTCTCCTCAGACTTGATAATTCACTATAAAGAGTCACAGAATGCAGGAAAATGTTTTACTTATAGTTTATTATAAAAGATACAACTGAGGAGGGACTTCCCTGGTGGTTCAGTGGTTAAGACTCCGTGCTCCCAATTCAGGGAGTACAGGTTCGATCCCTGGTTGGCGAACTAAGATCCCACGTGACACGCACTTCGGAGCCAAGGGGAGAAAAGATACAACTGAGGAGCAGCCAAATGGAAGAGGTGCAAGGGCAGAATGTGGGGGAAAGGCTTCCATGCCTTCTTCAAGCCTGCCACCCTCCTAGCACCTTGATATATTCACCAACCCAAGTGCGATATATTCACCAACCCAAGGTTCTCCAAACCCTGTCGTGTAGGGGTATTTATGGAGGCTTTATTATGTAGGCATAATTGATTAATCATTGGCCATTGGTGATTGAACTCAGTCTCTAGCCCCACCCTTCTCCCCAGAGGTCAGGTATGGGGGTGAACGTTCCAGCCCCCTAATCCCAGCTGGGTCTTTCTGACCTCATGCAGCAGGAAGCCAGGGGTCTGCCTAGAGTTGCCTCATTAGCATAAATTCAGGGGTGATGGAAAGAGGCACATTATAAAAATCAAAAACACTCCTAGCAGGAAATTGCAAGGATTTTAGGAACTTTGTGCCTGCAATCAGGGACAAAAACTAGATATACTGTCAGACCACACCCCATGCTGTGTTGGTCTAGGGCTGGTGGCTGGACCACTAATGTTCTCACTACTACGATGCGGAGAAAACAGAAGCCACCAAATGTCAGTTCCCCCAGCTTCCTGCTGCTAGGCCTTCAGACTTACCTGTTACTCATCCTTTCCTGCTTTTCTGCTGGTGCCATGAAAAAAAGGCTTTCTTCCTGCCTGTGTTCAATGATCGTCTCAGTCCTGCATCCCCCTCCCCTGAGGGCCCCTCTCCTTGATTAAACTCTGTCTTGTATAACCTCCCCTGTCTCCTTCCCATTAGATTCAACAGGCTCTATTCCTTCCATCTTAAAAGGCAAAATCAGAAAACATCTTCCTTGACCTCTAATGACCTCTAATCTCTCCCTAGCAAATGATCTCTCCCAAAATATTTTACTTAAAAATGGCTAAAATATTCAAGACATGCGAACATTTTATGCGTGTTTGGTAACAATAAAACACCGGAACTTCCCTTGTGGTCCAGTGGCTGAGACTCCACATTCCCAATGCAGGGAGCCTAGGTTCGATCCCTGATCAGGGAACCAGATCCCACATGCTGCAACTAAAGATCCCTGTGCCAGCCACAGCCAAATAAATCAATAATAAATATTTAAAACAAAAACAGAACACACATAATCAGAACTCAGGCTAAGAAATAGAACATGACCAATTGGCTAGATGCCCCTGGACGCCCCTCCTTAATGCCGGCCTCCTCCCCCACCAGAGGCAATCATTCCTCTGCGTTTTGTTCATCAATTTCTTGATTGTCTTTGTAGTTTTATCATGTATGCATGTGTTATCATTTTCTAGCAGGTCACAGCAGCAGGCAAAAATAGGTAAAATATAATTGGAATGTTTTTATGCTTCAGGGATCTGAACGTCCGCAGTTTGCATTCTGTGGTTTGTCTTTTCCCTCCAACATTGAAAGATTCATCCTTATTGATAGGGACTGCTCTGTTTCTTTTTCATTGTTGTGTAGTATTGTAGTTCATGAATATCCTGCAGTTTTATTTATCCAGTTGCTCATGGGTAGTTAATTTGAGTCGTTTGCACATGGTGCCGTGAGCATTCATGTATGCATCGCCCTTGGGACATGGGAGACTTTCTCTAGGGCCTGTATGCAGTTGTGGGATGGTCAGGTGAAAGGCATGCCCAAACTTTTTGAGAAGGGCTGAATCAGTTTACACCTTCCACCAGCCCCGCATGAGTGTTTCTGTTGCATCATTTCTTCCCCAACACTTGGTCTTTTCACACTTTAAATTTTTTGCATCAGACTTTCTTTGGAGGAAAAAAAGGTTTTGAAGTCTCCACTTGATGGCTGCTTCTGCTTCATCTCTGAGCCCTCTCAGTTGTCCTAAGGCTGTGATTCTCATGCATATCAGAGTTGCCAAGAGAGCTGGTTAAAAATGAAGATTTCAGGGCATTCCACCCAGAGAACCAGTTCAACAGGGAAGCTTTGTTTTTCATAAGCCCCTCAGGAGATTCCAATGCAAGTGGCATGGGCACCACTGTTCCTTTCTTCCCCCAGGGTCTGTATGCTGAGGACCTAACTCTCTGGGTGAAAGCAGCCACTCCCTAGCCTCAGTTTCCACCTAGGTGTGCTCTCCTATGTCTCTGTCTAAAGCCTGCAGGCTCCCTTGACCTCCAGACCCATGGCCGGCCGCTCCACTTAGTCTGGAGACCCTCTGACCCAACATCCAAATGGAGCTTGCCCCTGTTCCCTGAGCCAGACCACCCTCTTGAGAGAGATCTGATCGCGTCAGTTCCCTGCTGGGTCTTCCTCAAGGCTCTCATCAGAAAATATATGACCAGGGACTTCCCTGGTGGTCCAGTGGCTAAGACTCAGCGCTCCCAATCCTGGGGACCCAGATTTGACCCCTGGTCAGGGAACTAGATCCTACATGCTGCACCTAAAGATCCTGCATGCCACAACTATGACCCAGCACAACCAAATAAAAATACACAAAAATTTTTTTAACGTGTACAACCAGCTCCACCTCCCTGCCCACACCCCAGCTGTTTACACTGTGTGTTTCAAGCTCTCTCCCCTCCCAGCTCTTGCACCTGAAAGCTCTTGCCTGAAAGCCCACCCCAGATTTGCTAACTCCTACCTGCCCTTCAGGTCTCAGCAGTCGGCGAGAGATGAGGGCAGGAAGGAGCAGGGTACTAATGGGAAGTGTGTGCTTCCCACTCCAGGCTTCTGGCGTCCTTCTTACATGCCTTACAAAGGTATATCTTGTAAGGTGCCTGCCTTTGGTAATAAGCCCCAAGCATCTGCAGCTCAGAAGCCAAGATCCCTTTTTTCATTCAACAGATGTATATTGAGCACTTCCTTCATGCTGGGGCACCGTGCTAGGCGTATGAGATACAACAGGGAATGGAACAAGAAGGAACCTTATCCCAAGCGAACTTAAATTCTAGCAGAAAGCAAGGCAGGCAATACACAAATAAATGAGGGCTTCCCTCGTGGTCCAGTGGTTAAGAGTCTGCCTTGCAATGCCTGGGACACAGGTTCGATCCCTGGTACAGGAAGATCCCACATCCCATGGAGCAACTAAGTCTGAGGGCAACAACAAAGAGCCAGTGCAGCCAAAAATAATTAAAAATCAACAAAAATCTTAAAAAAAAAAAAACCCTAAGTGAAACATATAGTGTTTCATGGGGGCAAATGCTATTGAGAAAAATCAATAAGTGGTAAAGAAGGCTGACATCAAGGTAATGCTGCAATTTCAAAGGAGAAAATCTTTTGGGTCTAGGGCTTGATAAAGAGGTCATATAAATGACACTGAAAGCACAATCTATAAAAGAAAAATGATGAACTTCATCAAAATTAAAAACATTTTTTTTTTAGTGAAAGACCCTGAGGATGAAAAGATAAGCTGCAGATTGAAAGAAAATAGTTGCAAACCACATATTTGACACAAGACTGGTATCTAGTTTATATAAAGAGCTCTGAAAACTCAATATTTTAAAAAATCCAGTTAGAAAATGGGCACAAGATATGGAAATATATCACTGAAGCAGATATACAACTGCAAATAAGCACATGAAGAAATGTTTAACATTTAACTAGACACTACTGCTGCTGCTGCTAAGTCACTTCAGTCGTGTCCGACTCTGTGTGATCCCATAGACAGCAGCCCACCATGCTCCCCCATCCCTGGGATTCTCCAGGCAAGAACACAAGTGGGTTGCCATTTCCTTCTCCAATGTGTGAAAGTGAAAAGTGAAAGTGAAGTCGCTCAGTTGTGTCCAACTCTTAGCAAGCCCATGGACCACAGCCTACCAGGCTCCTCCATCCATGGGATTTTCCAGGCAAGAATACTGGAGTGGGGTGCCATTGCCTTCTCCTAACTAGACACTAGGGAAATGCAAACTTAAGACCACAACAAAATATTACTATATACCTACTAGATGATCTAAACTAAAAAATTAGTGACAGTACCAAATGCAGGTGAAGATGGAGAGAAACCGAACCTCTCATACGTGGCTGGTGGGAATGTAAAACGGTAAAGCAGCCACTCTGGAAAATAGTTTGGTAGTTTAAAAACAAAAAACTCTACATTTACCGTGCAAACCACGGATTCCACTCTTGAGCGTTTATCCTGGAGAAATAGAAACTTACATCGGTATAAAACCTGTTCACAGCAGCTTCATTTGTAACAGTCAAAAGGGGAAATAACCACAATGGCTCTTAATAGATAAATGACTAAGCAAACTGGTAATCTAGTATTATAGAACCTCACTCGGTAATGAAAAGGAATGGCCTATTGATACACACGACAACTTGGATGGATCCCAAGGACATTATACTGAGTGGAAAACATCAGCTTCAGATTACAAAATATGCTTCCATTTATATAACCTCAAAATTGACAAAATCAGAGAGGTGGAGAACAGATTGGTGGCCCACACTGGTGAGGGCTGGTTTTGATGGGCAGGGGTAAAGTGTGACAATAAGATCACCCACAAGGGTGATCTGTGGTGATTCTGATGGAATAATCTGTTGACTGCGGTGGTGGTTACATGAATCTACATACATGATAAAATGACACAGAACTATACATAGATATTGTACTAATACCATTTCCCTGGTTTTGATACTGTAATTATTTAAGATGTAACTATGGAGGGAAACTGGGTGGAAGGCACATTGGGACCTCTCTGTTTTTGCAACTTCTAGTGAACTTATAATCATTTGAAAATAAAAATTTAAAAACAAAAAGTGTGTTCCATGTGACAGTGGTATAGGAAAAAATAAAAGGGGGGTGGATAAGGAAGGCGGGGATGGGAGTGGTGTTCTCATCTTAGAGGAGGGAGTGGTCAGGGAAGGCCCCCACCCCCGAGAAGGTGACATTAAATAGCAAAGTCTTGAAGGAGGTAAGAGTCAGAGTGAGCTACGAATATCTGGAGGGAGAGCATTCTAAGCAGACGGACCAGCTTGTGCAAAGACCCTAAGATAAGTGTGTACCTGGCGTTTTCAGGGAGCGGCTGGGGCCATTGTGATGGAAACCATGGGGGCAGAGGAGAGAAAAGGAGATGAGGCAAAGAAGTAATGGGGGGAACAGGGGAAGATTACATCAGACCATGTAAGCCACTGTAAGGTTTTTAGCCTTTATCCTGAATGAACCAGCGACTCTGGAGCAGAGGAGTGAATGTCCAGCCCGTGTGCTGTTCTGAGAATAGATGCAGGGAAAAGGCTGGAAGCAGAGAGGAGGAGGCTACTGCAGAAACCTGGGGGAGAGGTGCTGCTGCTGGCTTGGAACAGGGTGGTGGAAGGGGTATGGCGAGGAGTCGCTTGATTGTTGGTCGATTTTGAAGGTAGAGCCAGCAGGATTTTCTGAAGGATTAGAAAAGGGTGTAAAAGGAGTCAAGGAAGACCAGGGAGTTTTGGTCTGAGTAACTGGAAGGCAGGTGTAACCAACAGTGGAGACAGGAAGGGTGGTGGAGACAGCAGGTGTGGGGATGGGAATGTGTTAACTCAGAGGTTCAGTAAGATCTGGGAAAGAAGTGGAATTGGCACTTGGATCTATGAGTCTGGAGTTTGGGGAGAGGTCTGGGCTAGAGACAGGAACTTGAAAGGCATCAGCATATGGATAGTCTTTAACACTGAGTCTGTGAGTCTTTAACACCGTGTCACTAAGGGAGGAAGAGAGAAGAGGAGGTTGGCAGAAGAACTGGGGAAAGAAGCTTGTGACAGAGAAGTCGAGTGAAGACAGATTTTCAAGGAGGTGGGAGGGGTCAACTAGGTCAAACCATGGGGAGAGTTTAAGTTGGGGAACTGTCTGTGGGGTCGGCTCAGTTGTCGTGAGTGGAGGCAGAGGGTGGGCTGATGTTGAGGGTCATCCTGTGAAGGCAGGAAACCCTTCTCTTCTCCCCCCGCCCCTCCCCAGGAACACGCCATCAAGGTGCTGGAACTGATCTCCACCATCTGGGACTCAGAGCTACACATTGCAGGCCTCAGACTCCTCAACAACTTCCCGCTGCCTGACTTTGTGCATCCACAGCTGCGACGGGTGATGCCTGCCTTGATGGAGATTCTGCAATCGGACTATATCCTGGCACAGGTGCCTGAGGACGGGGGCCCAGGCCCCGACCCCCTGCCCGGCCCTGGCACAACGCCT
Source organism: Cervus canadensis (assembly GCF_019320065.1). Classification (NCBI taxonomy): domain Eukaryota; kingdom Metazoa; phylum Chordata; class Mammalia; order Artiodactyla; family Cervidae; genus Cervus; species Cervus canadensis. The sequence goes on from NC_057413.1 coordinate 41,219,641, forward strand.
AGAGGGAAGAGCAGAGATTCGTGTCATCCCTGCTCAGGCCCACCTGCCTTCTCACGTGTGACCCTTTCCTTTGTTCAGGTGCAAGCCATACGATTGCTGAGCACCCTGGCACAGAAGAACGACCTTCTCTATGATATTCTGAACTGCCACGTGAGAAAGGAACTGCTAGGCGGGCCGATGGGTGCTAACTCAGATATTGGGAAAGGAGGAATCGTGGGTTCTTCAGGCAGACTGAGCCCTGATAAGAGCATCTTGTTCCTCTTTCTGCCCCTGCACTAGATACATCTTGCCAACCACCCTGCTCCTGTCCTCTCAATAGAATCAGATTTTCCTTTGAGGGACTTTCTGAACTCTGAGAGTCAGGAACACAGGTGACACAAATTAGTCTAGGTATTTTAATAATAGGGGAAAATTACTTACAACATTGTGAAAAGATTGCTACCATCTAATTTATTAACACAACTATCTCCTCACTTCACGTATTTGTTTGTTTTTGGTGAGAACATTTAAGTTCCATTCTCTTAGCTAATTTCAATTATATAATACAGTATTATTAATATCAACTATAGTCACCATGTTTTGTATTAGATCCTCAGATCTTTTTCATCTTTTAGCTAAAAGTATGTACCCTTTTGGGCTTCCCTGGTGGCTCAGACGGTAAAGAATCCACCTGCAATGCGGGAGACCTGGGTTCGATCCCTGGGTTGGGAAGATCTCCTGGAGGAGGGCATGGCAACCCACTCCAGTGTTTTTGCCTGGAGAATCCCCATGGACAGAGGAGCCTGGGGTTGCAAAGAATCGGACACGACTAAGCACAACACATGTACCCTTTCACTAACCTTTCCCTGTTTCCCACGCCCCACCCCAGCCCCCAGCAACTACTTTCCTACTGTTTATATGTTTGACTTTTTTTTTTTTTTTTTTAATATTCCACATGTAAGTGATCCTATGCAGTATTTGTCTTTCTCTATCTGGCTTATCTCACTTAGCATAGTGTTCCCTGAGTCCATCCATCTTGTCACAAATAGCAGGATTTCCTTCTTAGAACTGAATAATTATAAAGAAAAAAGGACATATCTACCACTATAGTGGAAGATTTGGAAGGTTTTAACTATTGTTTCAGCAATTAATAGATAAATATCTTAAACTAGTAAGGTTCACCTGCTGCAAATAACACAAATAAGCTTAAGCCATTAGATATATCCGGAACACTTGACAATTAGTACATGCACATTCCTCTCAAGTACACAAAGTATTTACAAACATTAATCACATGCTAAGCTTTAAAAGGAAGCTCAACAAACTTCCCTGAATCAATATTATCATATTACTCATGTTTTATGACCACAATGGAATTATGTTAGAGAATGATATTGAAAACCAAAAGATTCTGACACAGTCACATCTGAAACTCAGGTATATTGGGCAGCTGAGGCAGCAGGAGGATGGAGGAACTTTAGAACTTGCCTTGGACTTGATTCCTCGCTGCATCCTGCTCACAGGTACACTCCAACTTCCTGAACCTGTTCCAGTCCACACAGCCTGGGAGTCTGCTGTTTGAGGTCCTGGTGTTTGCAGAGCGGCTGAGCGAAGGCCGGAGTTCACCCCACTACCGCGCCGTGAAGTGGCATTACAACGAACAGTCTTTACACGAAGCTCTCTTTGGGGACGACTCACGACTGGCAGACCGGCTGCTCGCCTTGGTCATCCACCCTGAGGAGGATGTTCAGATCCAGGCCTGCAAAGTCATAGTCAGCCTGCAGTGCCCCCAGGACGTGGGGATCCGGCCTTCCTGCCCACCCAGCCATTCCTGCTTTAATAACGGGGAATAAAATTACGGAGAGCCAATAAATGAGTGTGGGAGAGGAGGTCGGGGGGCCGTGTCTGTGCTGGGCCTTCCGGGCTGGGTGGGGATTTTAGCTGCATAACCGCCTGTCAGAGCGCGGGCCTGTCTCCTCAGACGCATCCCCACTTCCCTGTTCAGTTAGACAGACTCCCTCCTCTTGCTGCTTTCTAAAATTTATTTATTGTGACCAGACCATGCAGCATGTGGGATCTAAGCCTGCACCCCCTGCAGTGGAAGTGTGGGCTCTTAACAACTGGACAGCCAAAGAAGTCCCTTATTTTTGGGGGGTGATCATTTTTATTGGTGTATAGTTGATTTATAGTGTTGTAATAGTTTCCGCTATACAGCAAAGTGAGTCAGTTACACATATACCTACTCTTTAAAAATTTTTTATTTTGTATTGGGGTGTAGCCGAGTAACAAACAATGTTGTGATAGTTTAAGGTGAACAGTGAAGGGACTCAGCCATGCATATACATGTATCCATTCTCCCCAAACTTCCCTCCTGTCCAGGCTGCCATATAACACTGAGCAGAGTTCCATGTACTATACAGTAGATCCTTGTTGGTTATCCACTTTCAATACAAGAGTGTGTACATGTGCATCCCTAACTATCCCTTCCCCTCATCCTTCCCCTGGCAACCATAAGCTTGTTCTTGAAGTCTGTGAATCTGTTTCTGTTTTGGAAGTTCATTTGTATCATTTCTTTCTAGATTCCACATATAAGTATATGTGGAATATACATACATAAGTGTGTACTATACATACATAAGTATATGTACATAAATACATACATATGTACATACATAAGAACTATACATACATAAGTATAACTATGTCACATGATATTTCTCCTTCTCTATCTGACTTACTCCACTCAGTATGACACTTTCTGGGTCTGTCCATGTTGCTGCAAATGGCACTATTTCATTCTTTTTAATGACAGTAATATTCCATTGTATATATGTACCACATCTGTATCCATTCCTCTGTTGATGGACGTTTAGGCTGCTTCCATGTCTTGGCTATTTTAAACAGTGCTGCAGTGAACACAGGTGCATGTATCCTTTCAGATCATGCTTTTCTCCCAATATATGCTCAGGAGTGGGATTGCATGCTCATATAGTAGCACTGTTTTTAGTTTTTTTAAGGAACCTCCATACTGTTCTCTGTGGTGGCCATACCAATTTACATTCCCACCAGCGCTGCAGGAGTGTTCCCTTATCTCCACAGCCTCTCGAGCATTTACTGTTTGTGGATTTTTTGATGATAGCCATTCTGACTGGTGTGAGGTGACAGTGTGGTTTTGATTTGCATCTCTCTAATAATTAGCAATGTTGAACATCTTTTCATGTACCTGTTGGCCATCTGTGCATCTTCTTTGGAGAAATGTCTGTCTAGGTCTTCTGCCCATTGTTTGAGCGCATGTAGGTCATTACAGAGTCCCGAGTAGAGATCTCTGCTATACAGTAAGTTCTTATTAGTTACCTGTTGTATATGTAGTAGCGTGTGTATGTCCCAATCCCAATCTCCCAATGTATCCCTCCCCGTCTCTTGCTGCTTTTAAATTTGAATGTGGAGCCAATGCTTTCAGGGAGTTTCAGGGAGAGGGTGGGTTTGGGGACTGAGGCCAGAGATAATCAGTGAGAGAGACTGTGGCATTGTAGACGGTATAGCCCTGGATTACTCAGAATGGGCTGGGCTACACAACAGTAACAGCAACTGCCAAATCTCAGGGCTTAAAAATGGCCCCGGAAAAAAAAGAAAAAAAAAAAAATGGCCCCAGTTATTTCTTTTTCTTACCACATGCTCCTGAGAAGTCAGCTGAGGGGGTGGAGGGGCAGGAAAAGTGACTTGCTCAAGGTCACATGACTGCTCTGGGGCAGAAATAGGAGTGGAACCTCCTAATTTTTACTGGGCTTTTTCTTTCATATTCTTTGGCTTGAGCCCCGTGAGAGGAGACCATGGATTCTAAGTCAGAGTCTGTGGCAGTTGAGAAAGACCTCAATGCTTCTGGATTTTAGAGGCCAGTTTAGGACTGAACTATGAGCAAATCTGTCCCCACTGTTTACCTGATCCAAGACCCCATCACTTGAGTGGATGGATGGTGGGTGGAAGGGTATAGGTTAGGATATGCTGATCAGAGAGCCAGATTTTTTTAATGTTTTATTATGAAAACTTGCAAAACATGTGGGAAAGTAGAAACCTTTGTGGACACTCATCCAGGCTCAGCAACCATTGATGCAAGATTGATTTCATTTTATCCACCTACTTTTTCACCAAGATAGCCAGTTCTTACTAAGGGACCATCCTTATCACCATCTCCCCAAGTTTGATCAGCATCTCTGGGTGAACAATCACTACCAGATCTGAATCACCAGCTCTCTTCTTTCTCCTGGGCTCAGGACTTAGGCTGCTCCTCCCTGCTACTTGGCTACAGTAGTCATTTTGACAATGGAACTTGTCAAATGCCAACCTCATCCTACCCACCTCTCTGCCAGCTCCTCCATTCTCCCATGTCACCAGCAAGGTATGGGGAGTCACCTTAAATTCTCTTCCCCATCACATGCGCCAATTCCCACTGCTCTACTCTCCCCCACGTCAGGACTTCTGGGAAGTCATTCTCCTATTTCTGTCCTCCATTCTCCAGTCCTACACACTGCAAACTAATCTTTGAATCCCACACTGGGACTTACCTGGCAGTGCAGTGGTTAAGATTCTGTGCTTCCACTGCTTCAGGCATGAGTTTGATCCCTGGTCAGGGAACTAAGATCCCACATGCAATGCGATGTGGCATGGCCAAAAAATTAAAAAAAAAAAAAGATCAAAACCCCACATTGCACCATCCTCAAAAACCTTCAGAGGTTCCCCACCACCAAAGTGAACTTTTCTCAGCCCCAAAGCTAAGTCACCTGATCTGACAAGTGCAAGTATACCTACATGGAAAGCAGACAGGATTTTGTCCTGGAAGGTATGGTCACTGGAGCCCTTTGCTACATAATAGCACCAAATGAATTCGGTTTGCATTTAAGGCCCTTCAGCATCTGTTCATCCTGCCTGCCACTAGCCAAGCATGTCAGCACTCTTCACTAGTCAAACGGGAGCTAACAAGTCACAGCTGACCTAATCCTGTCATGTTTAGTCTTGCCCCTGAGGTTTTGATGCAAACTTCTCCCTGCCTACAGGGCTTGTCTTCCTGCTTTCCCATGGGCTTTGTCCCCATGACCTGTGGTAGTCTAGAGTTTTCTTCAACTGTATCTGCTTTTGAGGCTTCCAGCAGCACTTCTCATCTGAGTCTCTCATGTGGCATTTGGCAAATTAAAGCTTGGGTCTTATAAATTTTGTTCTTTTTGCAGTAGGTCCTATCTGACTGCTTATAAAAGGCTTGAAGGAAAAGCCTGCTATGGGCAGGCACATGGTAACAATTAGCCGATGGTAATGAAAGGAGAGCTGGCAGTGGACAATGACATGGGGTGTGCTGTGTTGGTTATTGGTTGCTGCATAACAAATTATGGCAAAACTTAGTGTATCAGTCTGAGTCCAATCAAGGGAGAGAAACCACACCATAATTTGAACAGGGAGATTTAAAAATAATTGTTAGTCCAATCCCCTGTTATAAGAAATGAAGAATTGGTTAGTTAGGAGTAAAGTGAAAGTGTTGGTCGCTCAGTTGTGTCTGACTCTTTGTGACCCCATGGACTGTAGCCCTCCAGGCTCCTCTGTCCATGGAATTCTCCAGGCAAGAATACTGGAGTGGGTAGCCCTGCCCTTCTCCAGGGGATCTTCCCAACCCAGGGATCGAACTCCCGTCTCCTGCATTGCAGGCGGATTCTTTACCGTCTGAGCCACCAGGGAAGCCCAGTAAGGAGTAAAGAGAACTCTAAATACATGAACGGCAGACACAGCAGCAGCCCTTACACCCAAGACTAAGGCTGAAACAGAGCATTCCAGGAAGTGATACCTGCCTCCTACCTCAAGGTTGACAATCAAGATCCTGTTGAAGAGAACAGTCTGTGGCTTGCCAGATAGCAGGAAGGTCACGTTGGTGTCATGCTAGGGGCACTTGCAGAAGTCTGCCTTCTTAGATGCCAGGGAGAGCTCTTCTCAGGGATGTGTCGAGCCAAAGGCGCTCAGCCCACGACAAAACCGCCTGGGCAGGGAACAGGAGCCCCCCCTCCTCGGAACAGGAGAACCCATGAGTGCTGCAGGAACCTCCGGCTGGAGAAGCCACGTGCCCAGCAGGTACCGGATGCTGGAGAAGCTGCAGGAGGTGGAGGCACTCTGCTGACACTGCTGCCCGGGAGGCAGTGCCAGGAGGACCTGCTGGTCACCGGGTTTTGCTGACCGCTGCAGGACCTGGGCACTGGTGAAGCCGTTGGCGCTGAAGGAACCTGCCCGTCAAGTACGCTAGAACAGGGAAGCAGAAATCTCCTCCTCCTGCCCTGTCTCTCCAGCTCCTTTCCTCTTAACAACCTAAAACATCGATAAGCGCTTGTTAGCTCTCGAAGGAATTTGAGAGTCATCTTGACTTGGTGCTTCTGATTCACTCAAGTTGTTCTTGAGGTCAAGTTCCATTGGCCAGGATTGCAGTCATCTGAAGACTTGACTGGGGCCGGAGGGTGACTTCCAAGAGGCCCACTCATGTGGCTGGCAAGTTGGTGCTGGCAGCTAGCATGAGGCCTCAGTTTGTCTACACATGGGCATCTTCACAAGGATGCTTGAGCATCCTCGTGACATAGCAGCTGGCTTCTCCTAGAGTGAATCATCCAACAGAGCACAGGGCAAAAGCTGCTGTGCCTTTTCTGGCCTAACTTCGGAAGTCATACATTATCACTTTCACCACCTTCTATTTGTTAGAAGGGAGTCTCTAGGTCCAGTTCACATTCAAGACAAGGGGAGTTAGGTGCTACCTTTTGAAGAGTGTCAAACACTTTGTGAGTATTTAAAAGTCATCACAGGGTGACCAAACAGAAGGAAATCCAAAAAGAGTGGATATATGTATGTGTATAGCTGATTCACTTTGCGGTACAGCAGGAACTAATATATTATTAAGCAACTATATGCTAATAAAAAAAGAAAAGGCCTGCCACAGGCGGCATCCGTCAGCAAGGACCAGGGGATTCCCTGGCAGTCCAATGGTTAGAATGTAGTGCTTTCACTGCCATGAATGTGAATATGTTAGTCACTCAGCCGTGTCTGACTCTTTGCGACCCCATTATAGCCTGCCAGGCTCCTCTGTCCATGGGATTCTCCAGGCAAGAATACTGGAATGGATTGCCATTCCCTTCTCCAGGGGATCTTCCAGAGCCAGGAATCAAACCCAGGTCTCCTCCATTGCAGGCAGATTCTCTATCATCTGAGCCATCTGAGTTCACTGCCATGGCCTGGGTTCAATCCCTGAGGTCTGAGAAGTAAGGTCCCACAAACTGCGAGGTGCCACCAAAAAAGACAAGACAAAAATCAACAAGGACAAATCTGCACTCAGCAGCTAGACGCGCCTGTTTTCCCTCTGGGAGGTTCTCTGCCAAAGAGAAGAGAAAGTTCACACCGATGGTTGCCACCTATCTATCCCATCCCTCAGTCTGACTTCCAGCTGGTTAGCTTGTTTCGTTATCTGCAGAGTTATTTTATCTTTGGGCAGTTATTTCTCCAAAGAAACATCTCTTTCCATCTTTTCAATTGATTCTAAGAAGACTTCAGAGAAGAGATGGGCTTGAATGAGATCTGGAGAGAGGGAAGAGCTTTCCAGGGTGGGAAACTATTACACTTGAAATTTTACTGAAAGGGAAGTCAGAGTTTCCTCTGATGAGATTATGAGATGGGCTGGGGTGCTGGTAGATGGTATTTGGCCAGGCAGACTGCCAATTACTCCTATAACTGATTTCCTGAAGGAGACGCCTGACAGACAGAGATGAGGTAACGCCCATTCCCACTGGATTGCTTCCAGCAGGATCCCAACACAGGGTCTCAAGCAAACAGGGCTGGCGTCCTCGGCTTTATCTTAAGACTTAAAACAGCCTCTCTTCTCTAAACTCCCATGTTACCACTGCTCTTGTGTAATTTTCTCCCCTTGAATGTGAACTGGACCTGGTGACTTGCTTCTTACCAGTAGGATATGGCTGTCAGGCTGCACCTTGCAGGCCTGCAAGTCTTGTGATTGCCTAGCCTCACGAGTGAAGAAAGAGCTTGGAGACAGTAACAGAGAGATAGGGCATCTTACCTGTGTGAAACAGAAGGTCTTGGAGCAACAGCCCACCGTTACAGCAGAGACCAGGCAGAGCACAACCACCACCTTCGCTACTTGGAGAAGAATGAGGCAAATAGTTATAGGGGGACTGACGTCAGGTTGACGCATCAGTTAGTTACCAGGGAAACCATCAGCTGGGGCATGACCCTCACAGCCGCTCAGATTAACGACCATCACAAGGAAGGTATTTCCCTTAATAAACTAGCAGGTGGAGCCCCTCTGGCTGAGGGATTAGATCAGCCACTAGCTGGGGCAGGGGGCAAGCACGTTCATGCAAGTAGGGTGCAGGTGAAACAGGGTCTGGTCGAGCAGGAGATGTACAAAGAGCAAGAGAACAGGCATCTTGAGTGGCCTGATCATGCAATGGCCAAGTGAGGAACTGTCACTTTAAAGATCAGATTACAGGGACTTCCCTGGTGGTATAGTGACGGAAACTCCATGCTTCCAATGGAGGGGGCCTGGGTTCGATCCCTGGTCAGGGAGCTAGATCCCACATGCCGAAACTAAGAGTTTGCATGCCGCACTAAAGATCCTGTGTGTCACAACAAAGATTGAAGATCCCACATGCCACAGCCAAAAAAAAAATATTAGACTACAAAACACTGTGACTCCCATCTCGCTTCCATTCTTTTTCTTTCACTGGTTTGTGCTGACGAAACCAATGACTGTGTTGTGAGCTATCCTATGGAAAGGACAGCCAACAGCCTGCGAAGAACTGAAGCTGTCGGTCCAACAACCTGCAAGGAACTTAACTCTGCCAACTACCACCTGTGTAAACTTAGAAGTAGCTCCACTCCCAGTGGAGTCTGAAGGTGACTGCATCCCCTGCCGACACCTTGATGGCAACCTGTGAACAGACCCAGAGCCAGGGGACCCAGCCAAGTTGTGGCTGCGTTCCTGACACACAGAAATCTGTGAAGTAATAAATGATGTGTTAAGCCACTAACTTTTGGGGTAATTCATTATGCAACAGTAAGTAACGAATGCAACAAGCGACTCTTCCAAAGGTCTTGCCACTGGTTCATTCCTTCCACTCAAGAATGAGAACAAAAATCACCAATACCACACTCAAGTGTGAGACTTTTAATGCCCATGACCCCTGCCCACCAATAACTATGGCCCTTCAAATGTCCTGGAACACAACACAGTTTCCTTTGAGAGAAAAAGGAAGTGGGTAGAGAGAGCTTTTACCCTCTATGATACCTGCTTCCATGGATCCAAAGGGTGAACCAAAATGCCACCCTGGAAGGTCCCGTTTTTCTTCTCAGATGTCCTCCCTTCCTCCTAACCCCAGAGAGTCTCAGTCAGCGGCATCTCACAACATCTTGTTTCCTTGAGCTGGGCCAAGGACTCCTGCAGCTGAAACTAAGTAGAAGTGCCTGTCTTTCTTTAAAGTAGGAGGAAAAAGTGAAAAGGTATTTTTTCACCTAAATGTTTGGCACCTGCTATAGCTTATCTGCCAACGAGTAACAGATTTCAAAATGAGTGAGCAAGGAGCAAGCAAACAGTAATAGAAAAACATAGAAATGTGATTTCTTAAAATAGTTTACAAGTCATTGTTCAAGATACAGTGACCTAGATACATACAATAGAGTAAAAGGAGGGAAGGAAGGCAGAGAAAGAAAGCCGAGTTCATGAACTTGGGTCCCATCTCTGGCATTTCCTGGTGTTCTATGAGAGCACTGGGGCGTCGAGGCTGCCAGAGCAAGTGTGAGAACCTCAGCTACTTTCAAGGCAGTGAGCTGGTTCCCAAGATCTGACCTCTGGATGGACCCTCAGGGAAAATTCTCCAAGGCTGGGGGCACCATCATTGGAAAGTGGGGAGGAGGTGCTATGTAACAGATCCTGTCTCCGAAGACTAGAAACTGTCAAGGTTAACTGCCCAGCTCCAGTGTGATACTCTGGGCAAATGGCTGGCAAACTTTTTTTATTTCCAAGGGTTGTATGTAAATTGTGAGACACTGTGGCCCAACCCTGTCGGTCTAGATTGACAAAGAATGACAAAGGGAAATGAATCCTTATTGGAGGGTCTCTCTACTCTCATATCACTCTGGGTACTTGTATTCTGGGAGGGGGAGGGTGCTGGAGTCAAATGTGAGTCCAGGAGACAGGACATAGAATGGAGATGGCATGGTTAAGATTAGACAGGGCTCTGTAAGTATGACGTATGGAATTAGAAAGCATACCTCCTGGCAAATACAGATATACACACACACATATATATACATATATATACTTTAGACTGTGGCCCATGTCTGATTTTTACCCGGGCACACGGGTTCCTAGAGTAGACACTGCATTTCCTAGTTTTTCTTGCAGCTAGGCTCTGTCATGTGACCATGATTGACTGATGGAGTGGAGAGTATTAAAGCAAACAGCCAGGCCCCCCCACACCCACCCTCATCCTTCACTTCATACCTGAAATATGAACAGGTTATAAGGCTATCTTTGACCAGGCTGATGAAGAGAATGATTATAGATGCCAGAGCAGTGAAACTAAAGCAGCCTGGACTGCTGAGACCATGAGACCCCCATTTTCACCTTGGACTGCATATCCTTGGGATGTTATGGGAAAGAGAAATAAACTTCCGTCTTAGAGTAAGCCGTTGGTTCCGTGGTTTCTTTTGCTGCAGCCAAACCTATTTGTATATCCTACAGCTCTGTCTTGGTAAAGGAAATTCTGCTATTAGTAATTTATTTGTTTCATAATTTTCTTATTAGACAAATATTTTTCAAGCTTTGAGTGCTCCTTCTGTATCCTCTTAAGTAGGAGCTGGCAGGTGAGCACAGAGCTGGGTACCAGGGACGGGAGCGAGTTGGGTCCATCAAAGAGTAAACTCATCTATCCGCCCATCTTTCCTAGGACCATCTTTTTTTTGGCCAAACCATGTGGCATATGGGATCTTAGTTCCCTGACCAGGAATTGAACCACTGGACTACCAGGAAATTCTCTCCCAGGACCATTTTTTGCTTGGGTTTCCACAAATGGCAGTTATCATCATCTGTCTGTGAAGCAACTGTTTTTAGAGGGGGAAATGATGATTGCCATGGAAACTGAGAAGGGGGTGAGCAAGTTCAAGTGACCGATGACTGAAAGAGGACAGCGCTCCTAATCAGCAGCTCCTGGACCCCGGGCATTAGTTCAGTAAGGACTGACAATGGCACAGGGCAGAGGGAGCGTTCTCTCTGGACTGTAGCTGGAAGGAAAGGACAAGGGGGCAGGAAGGGGAAACTCACCTTTCTGAGAGTGCACCGGGGTGGGCGTGCAAGTTAGGGAGGGAGAAGGTTGGGAGGCATGGGATTTCCCTAACAAATTCCCGAGGTGGGGGTGGCGCAAAACCCTTGATCCATGGAGATGTGATTTAAAAAAAAAAAAAAACAACACCCAACATGTTAAATATGTATGAAAGAGAAGCAGGGAGTTCCCTGGTGGTCCAGTGGTTAGAACTCTGTGCTTTCACTGCCAAGGGCATGGGTTCAATCCCTGGTCAGGGAACTAATATAATCGAAGCTGCATGACATGGCCAAAAAAAGAAAGAGAGAAGCACAGAAATAAAAAGCATAGGTTGACATTCAAAGTGATCTGTAGCTGTAAACATTGAAAAGTTTTCCTATAGAGAGAAATCAACCTCCACCCCATTCAAGTAACCCATGCCACATCCAGACATTTTGTCCCAGTGGTGGCTGATGTAGATTGACTTGTTTTGGCCTTTGTTGCACCTCCTCCCTGGACCTTAGGGCTGGAAATGTGGGAGACATTTTTCTTCTTTTAGGCCCGTGACAGAGCAAATACAGGCAATACTTTTTGATGGCAGCTTTCTGATTCTGAGAGCACAGCTAAGGGGTGTGTTTCCTGGGGCCCACAGTCACAGCAATGGCCTCCTGACTCCCATCCTGCTAATAGTGGCAGAGCTGGTAGCTTCCTTGGCAGCTCAGTTTTTAAATAAATTTTATTCCAGGAAGTTCAGCCTAGATTCTACCCCTCAAATCCTTGTGAAGACTTTATAAGCCCTCAGTTACTATATTATATCCCTTTCTGCTTAAAATAGGCACAGTGGTGTCTGTTATCTGCAACTGAATTCTGATGATGAAGTGTTGCTAAAATGTTTGTTAAATGAATGAATGAATGAATGGGCAATGGAGGCTGCCAAGGTATCTACACTGGGTTAGGCAGTCAAACTAGTTGGACTCAATACAGGCATAAGTGGGCAGTGAAATCAATTTGAAATTCTGATCGATATTTAAAAAATTTTTAAACTTCTTATTTTTTATTGGTGTATAGACAAATAACAAACAATATTTTTATATTTTCAGTTTCAGATGAATAGTTAAGGGACTCAGCCATACATATGCATGTACCCATTCTCCCCCAAACTCCCCTCCCACCCAGGCTCCCACATAACTGAGCAGTTCCACGTGCTATACTAGGTGCTATGGTCCTTGTTGGTTATCCATTTCAAATATAGCCATGTGTACATGTTCATCTCAAACTCCCTATCACTTCTCCCATCCTTCCCCCCAGCAACGATAAGTTTCTAATCGACATTCTGAAAAGATGAGATAGAATAGAAAATCTCAGAGCAGATCACATACAGTAAATGTTAGTATTCTTTTGTGAAACTTGTTTCATACACATATACACATATTACATATGTGTTTACACACATACACACACACGTTTGCAGTGATAGTAATCCAAATATTCAACAAGCAACATGACAGTCAGTCAGTTGGAATGGATGCCAACAATATCCACTAGTTCTCTGAATACCAGTATAAAAAGTATCTTTGTAGTAAAAAAAAAAAAAAAAAGATTGAAACCCAGCAGTCTATGGAACATACCTTACGGCTTTTGGCGGGGTAGGAGGCAGTGGGCACATGTTTCTGAGGACCCTTCCGTAGGCACTGCCCCTGGCTGGAGGAACTTAACCATGATGGATTTCTGCATCTGGAGGCACAGCAATCCTCCTGCCCACCGGCATCCATTCCCATCCCAATCCTCCATCTCCCTGCCTCTGGGAACCTGCTCTGACCAGGCTTCACAAAGTCCCGCCAGTAACAGTCCCTGCCCCCCTGGCCACACTGCTTGACCCAACTGAGGCCAGTCGAGTCTTCTAGGGTTTTGTATAATGGGTGCTGAGGGGAGGGGCTTGGGGCTTTACACAGCTTTGCCCACCCCCCTGCCACTGTCCAGAGAGGCAGCTACCCTCCCAAGAGACAGACAGACTGAGGCCCCCACAAAGGCTAAAGCCAAGGAGGAGACACCTAATATCAGGTAGTGTGCCCCTGGGCCCCTGAGGCCAGCCTCACACAGCTGCTGGCCCAGTGCTGCTCCCTTGGTTTTTATTTTTAAAACAAGTTAGTCTTGCATTTCTTTGAGGTGTAGCTAAAGGAGTTGTGATTACATCATGGCTCCTTGAGGAGGTCAGAAACACTCTGTTTAAGCCACTAAGTACCATTGTGGCTCAGAGGCTCCACTGAGTCAGAGAAGGACGAAGCTCCCATCCGCATGGGCAGTGTGGGCCGGGCGCCAGGTCGGGCCGCCCCTCTGTCACCTGAAGCTGCTCAGAGATCTCTGAGGAACCTCATCACGAACATTTCCCCCGAACACAGAGGTTGTGGGGAGCCCTCTGTGGCCCCTCTGAGGAAGCCTCGTCATAGGCTAACCTGTCGAGATGCTCCCGCAGGTGGAGAGCAATGGAGTAGCACACAGGCCACCAGGTGTGACTACCCACTTCTGTCCTTCAGGTAGACGCCTCGGGTCCAAGAGCTGGCTACCTCTGGAGGAGGCGAGGCTGTGGTCAGCTCTGTCCTCTCCCTCCAGGCCTGTCTTCCTCCCCAGCTGAGCTGACAGCCCCTCCCCAGGACCAGTTTGTCCTGGGAAGAAATAAGATGGGAGCTCTGTGTGTGTGTGTGTGTGTGTGTGAGAGAGAGAGAGAGATGACCTGAGGATGGGTGTGAGGTAACCTCCCTCAGGACCGGGCCTCTTCCTCTCTCAGGAGACCCCTCCTGTCTTCACAGAGCAGCAGAGAAGCCCCACCCCATGAAACCCCTGGACCCCAGGCTAGGTCTGACTCCAACACGGCCTCCACCAGCCCAGCCTTCCACTGAGGAGTCACCACAACTAGGGTTACTCCCAAGGTCCCCCGAGTTACCTGGAGCACTGACCACCCCCGACTCCACCCTGCACCCTCTGTAAGCAGAGAGCCAGCCTGTCCCCTCTTCATTCTCACCTCCAAACCTTTGTCCCTCTGGACTCCTGCTTGTATGTTTAGTTTGGCCAAGTCTCGCAGCTTGTGGGATTTTAGTTCCCCAACTAGGGATTGAACCCAGGGCCCCAGCCGTGAAAGTACCGAGTCCTAGCCACAGGACTGCCAGGGGATTGGACCCCTGCTTGCAAACCTTTACTCTCAGCCTGCCCAAATTGTAGTCCCCCTTCAAGCCCTCATGAAAGAGCACTGTCCCTGGCTGCAGGCTTCCCTGCCTGTCCTGGGGATCCTATGGAGGACCCCGGCGCCTCCACCTCTGTGCCCTCGGACACTGCCTGTCCTCTTCCCCAGGGAGCCTTGACTGTGCTCTCTCTACTTCCCAGGCTCTTTCCAGCCTCTGTTCGTCATTCTCCTCAGACTCCCTTGAGCATTCCTTCAGGAATGAGTAGAGAAATGGGTGATTTTTTTTTTTACTTAGGGCAGTTTTCACCAGATTTCTATTTTGGATTTCCCAGATTGATTAAAAGCTCCAAAACTTTTGAGAAACTGACAGAATTTGTGTATATATATATATATCTAATATATTGGCCAAGAAACAGCATGGAAAACCAAATAAAACTATTAGCATTGTCTTATTTTCCATTGTTTCATAAAAACACACTGGAAGGCCAAGAAAGTAGGAAGGATGTAGTTTCAAAATAAAGAAGGGTTCTTTAAATATGTTTGACGACAAGAACAAAAACCACACGGCCGTAATTTTTTCCATTTTGCTGTAGATCAGTGAGAATATTGTTATGGAAACGAACAGAGAGATGCAGGGAAGGAGCAGACACTGGAGGGTGTCTGAGGATGGGGAGGGGGAGGAGGGCGCTGGTTGCGGGGGTGGGAGAACAGAGGCCCGCCAGCCAGGCCTTCCTGCCCTCCTTTTCCTCACATGAGACTGGGCTGCCCAGGTTCGGGTCCTGGCCAAAGGGCAGAGCTGGAGCCGCTCTCACAGGTCGGGTGTCTCAGGGACCCTAGTAACCTGGTGCCCACCCCCCACACTGCACATGGGTCTTGTATTTGTGCTTGTGATCAGTGCCAGCTGGATTTGGGAAACAAGCCACTGGTACAAAAGGACTTGGAGTCAGGAGCCCGGGTCCAGACCGGGCTCTGCTGAGTCATCTGGGGAAGTCCCGTCTGTCTCTGAGCCTCAGTTTCTTCACCTTAAAACGGAGGCACTAGTGGGACTTCCCTAGTGGTTCAGATTCCACTGCAGGGGGTGCAGGTTCAATCCCTGGTCGGGGAACTAAGATCCCGCATGCTGTGAGGCATGGCCAAACAAAATAATAATTTTAAAAAGTGAAGGCTCTATCAACTAGACTTCAAAAAAATTAAAAAAGGAAAAAACCCCGAAGTTTCTGAACCAGTCTCTGAGGCTAATTCAGTCCTGTGCCTTAAAAAAAAATTTTTTTTTTTGTACAGAAGTTAGAATTTCAGGGACTTACCTCCCGCTCAGGGCCTTCAATAAGCCTCTCTGAGGTTCCTGGGCCTCGGATCAAGAATTTCAACCTGCCAATCCTGACACACAGCCATTGTTCTCTTGCCCTCAGATCAGTCCCTTTCCTGAGCAGAGACACTATTTACATATTATCAACCACTCACAAGGCAGGGCCAAATACCTCACGGAACTAGGTGACTCCACACGAAGAATTATTATACCCTGGGGCTCCTCTCGGGTTCACAATGAGCTTTACAGACAGGAAAGAAATGATGACAGAAATTCCTTTAGGGAACAAAGACTTCTGGCTGCCCACAGCAGCGGGGCACGGGGAGAGCTTGACCTCAGGAGCTAGAACACCCTGGGTTGATATCTCTCCCTGTGACTTAACTGTGTTATTTGGGCAAATTATTTTACCTTGAGCCTTTGGGTTCTTCACCTATAAAACAGGCAGCAGAAACGATAGTAGACACTAAGGCTTCCAGGACTTGGATTTCCCAGCCTCCCTTGCAGAAGGTCAGGGTCACGTGACTCGTTGTGGCCAACGGTCGGTCTGTGAGTGGAAGAGGCAGCTGTCAGGCCTGGCCAAGGCACTGAGGTGTCCATGTACCTTCTCCTCCTCTCTCTCCCTTCCTCCGTAAGGACCTTGGGGGGCCAGTCTTCCAGATGATGTGGCTATGAGATGGAAGAGAGTCTTCCTGCCACATATCAAAATTTACGTGACTGACAAGTAACGCATTATTGTGCCAAGCCACTGAAATTTCTAGAGTTTTCTGTTATGACAGACTGTTAACTACCATGACTCATACAGGGAGGGCTGACAGAGATCTTGGACACAAACCCCTCTGAGGACAGTGGGGGCTGTGCTTCTTAAAGAAAAGACCTAAACCCTCTATAATAGTCAGCTCACACTGCCACAGCAAAACACCATAGACTGGTGGCCTAGATGACAGATGTTTATCTCTCACCCTATGGAGGCTAAAAATCCAGGTTAAGGGTGGTCCGGTTCTGGTGAGAATTTTCTTTCTGGCTGGCAGACAGCTGCCTTCTCACGGGGTCCTCACATGGCAGAGAGAAAGAGACAGTAAGCTCTCTGGGGTCCCTTCTCATGAGGGTGTTGTTAATCCCATCCTGAGGGGACCCTCATGGCTTCATCTAACCCTGATTATGTCCCAAAGGCCCCACCCCCCAAATCTCATCACACTGGGGGATAGGGTGTCAACTTATGAACTTGGGGGAGGAGGGAACAACTCAGTCTATGGCACCCCATCAAGTCAGGGCTCCTCAGATCTTAAGAGCCAAATTTTACATATATATCTTTTTTTAATTTTATTACATTTATTTATTTATTCACTTTTGACTGTGCTGAGTCTTCACTGCTGCGCACAGGCTTTCCCTAGTTGCAGAGAGTGGGGGCTACTCTCTACTGGTCACTGTGGTGACTTCTCTTCTTGCAGAGCACAGGCTCGAGAGAGCCGGCTCAGTGGTTGTGGTACCCGGGCTTAGTAGTTGCCCTGTGGCATGTGGGATCTTCCCCGAGCGGGGATCGAACCTGTGGCCGTGCATTGGTAGGTGGATTCTTACCCACTGGACCATTGGGGAAATCCAAGAGCCAAATTATAAAAGCAGAGAAGCAGCCCAGGGTGAGATGAGGTGGGAGTTTCATCCAGAGGGAAGAGATGAGGCAAGTCTGCAGCCCCCAGGGCCCATGACTGTTGCCTGCAGCTCTCCCCAAAGAACCCTCCTTTTCCTTCCCAGTCTTCCCGTCCTCCATCCTGCCCTCATACCAAGGTGGCTGAGTCACATATGATTCACAAATTCTTAGACACTTCATTGACTTCTTAGAACTGGGAGACCTCTAGGTCTTAGAGGTCACCTTCTCTTGGCTCCTGATTCTTACAGACCACACGTCTGGGCCTGGAGAGGGAATGGGAAACACCAGAGGTCCGGGCTGGCTTGTCCCAAACATAGGGTAGGACAGGAGGTAGTTTGGTGCGGCAAAGGCAGAGAGAGAGTCCGAATATCAAGAAGCCAGCTGTTTTCATTTCAGCATACAAATTTTGCATAATTTTGCAAGATAAAGTCTTAGTTTACAGTTTTAGGTTTTTACTTGTAAGTATGACACACGGACGGCCCCAGGGCCCGGACAATCGATCATCAGGCCTGTCAAAGCCTGAATCAGGGTCTCATTCCATCCTTTCCGCGGGCCGGGCCGGGAGCTTCCTGGGCGCTAGAGAGGGTTTCCGCGGGGTTTGGCCTCGGCTCCCGAGCGGCCTGTGACCATTAACTCCCTCACCCTCCGCCTCCAGCCCAGGGCGGCCGCGGGGGCACGGGTCACGAGGCCGCCAAGGGGTTTCTCCCCACCGCCCCTCGGCTTCGTGGAGCCGCCGCACCTATGGCCTTGGCCATCGCGCTCCTCCTCGCGGGGGTCCTGCTCCCCTGCTGGGGAGAGTTCGCGCTCTTTAAAAAGGGGTCTACAAAGGTGAGCCAAGGGACCTTTCGAACCTTCCGTTCTAGCCGAGGGCGGTGGCCGGGGCATCACTCTCCATCCAGAAGGGGTCAGTTGGGTTTGGAGAGAGAAGTGGGGGACGGGGCAGGGGAGGGGACCACCCCGTACTGGGGATTTCTTCTCAGGCTGGAAGCTTGGTGTGCTCCCAAAGGACTTCAAAGACCTTGCTTCACCTCCCTAGCGGCTCTGGAGGTAAAAGAAAGTGGACTTACAACCAGCAGCAGCCTTTCCCTCCCCTCCCCCTCTCCCTCCCCTCCCCCCAGCCCCCTCCCCTCTTCCTCTCTGGGATGCTCAGTCCTGCCCCCAGCCGCACCTTGCACACCTGCCCTAGCCTCTGCCCGTCTCTGTGCCCTTCTAGGCGCGCAACTCTTTCCTCCTTTTCCTTCCTCGTCTTTCTCTCCACCCCATTCTCTGTCCCTTCCCCATCCCCCACTAAAGTGTGATGGGGAGTATTTGGTCCATCAACACAGGTGACCCTTTGGGAGCCACAGAGCTGAGGGGGTCCCCCAGGAAAGAAGAAGCAGAGGGAAAAGTCCTAACTTCCCCCTTCCTTTCCCCTGTTCCTCTGATTGCAGTGGGGTTGGGACATGGGGGTGAACTTCTCTAGGACTTCTCTTTCTGGATCTGTGGGGCTTTGGCAGTGTCAGGGCACCCCCCCACACACACAGACACAGACACAGACACACAGACACACACACACACACACGCACGCACACACACACACAAGGCTAAAGAGCTGGTGACTTAGGGATTGTCCCCACAGGCAAATGGGGCGAGGTGTTCCCACCACTCTGAGTGCTTCAGTGACTGCTGTCTCATCAGCTTGGAATCCGGCAGTGCCTTCTGTGCCCCTCGGGCCAGAATAACCATGACGTGCTTGCCCCAGGTGAGACCCTGCCCCCGCGGGGCAGCCCCTGCTGGTACATAGCCCCGCATGGCTGCACCTGCTTTTTTCACCCTTTGCTTGAAGCGTCCTTTCCCCCTTCTCAACCTGGCAAACTCCTGATCATCCTGCAATGCAACTCCAGCCACCTCCTCCAAGAAGACTTCCCTCCTTGGAACTCGCATGCCCTTGGGACCCACACCCTCAGTAGAGCATGTATCTCCCTGATTTGCCTACCTTCTGTCTGCCTCCACCACTGGTCAGAGCTCTGCAAGAGAAGGATTAAAGCATATTCACTTTTGAGCCCCCTACCCCCCAGCATAGTGCCTGCACATAGTAGTTGCTCAACAAACGTTTATTGCATGAATGAGTGTCTCTACTGTAACATCACTGCAGCAGAGCAGGTGGGAAAAGACCTCCCAATCCATCTCTACCACGCTGCCGCAATGACCGAATTTTTGAGAGGAGCTGCCCAGGCAGGTCGACGGTTTTGGGATTGGACTTGAATTTAAACCCTGGCTTTACCAACCCCTGTCTTTGTGACCTTAGACAGATCATTTCTGCTCTCTGAGCCTTAGTTTCCTCATCTGTAAAATGGGGCTAAGGTACCCAACCAACCAGTTTGTTGGGAAAAGTGTGTGATCCTGGCAATGACGGTGCTCAGTGAAGCATGATTGTGATCTGCTGGTGGAAATGCAGGGAGCAGAACGTACAGTACGTCTTGTTCTTGCTTGCCTTTCTTCTGGCCCTGGGCCCAAACCTTTCTAGGGAGGCTGGGCTCAGTCTCCACCTCTCTGTCTGGAGAACTGCCAATGCCCAGGGAGACAGCCAGGTCCCTCCTGTGGCCTAACTCTACAGCTGAAGTAGCCAGAGGGTCTTTTCATTATAGGCACTTAATCTACTTCATTTTGTTTAATTCCCTCAATGACAAATGGAGTTACTATTATTATTTCCTTAAAAAGAAATTATTTGTTTGACTGCACTAGGTCTAAAGATCCTGGCATGGGGGAATCTTTAGTTCTGGCATGTGAACTCTTAGCTACAGCATTTGGAATCTAGTGGCAACCCACTGCAGTACTCTTGCCTGGAAAATTCCATGGACTGAGGAGCCTGGTGGGCTACAGTCCATGGGGTCGCAAAGAGTCGGACACGACTGAGCAACTTCACTCACTCCATGACCAGGGATCTGGGCCCCTGCATTGGGAGCTCAGAGTCTTAGCCACTGGACCACAAGGGAAGTCCTTCCTTATTCCCATTTGACAGATGAGGGAACTAAGACAAAGAAGCTTGCCTAAGGTCACAATGTTATAAGCTGTAGAGCTGTCAAACCTGAAGTCTGTCTCACTCCATCACTTGACCTCTTGCTTCTGCTCCCCAAGAAGTTTAAACCTCCTTCTTCCCTGTTCCTTGGTGACTTTCAACTCTCTCACCCGTTTTCTGCAGACCAGGAGCGCCATCAACATCGTGTGTCCCTGCCAAGTAGGCCTGCGTTGCAGACACAAGGACCCAAGCTGTAGCCGTCGCTGCCATTTGATTTAGAGGAGGAATGCAGTCTGGTCATGAGCACCCTCCTCCCCCCCACCTCCTTGAGGGGCCTCATCTTGCTCAAAAGACATTAAAGTCACTTCCTGGCTCTGGCCTCTGTCTGTGCTTCCTGGGAGGGGGAACCGGATAGGGATTGTTCTGAAAGAAGAGACATGATAGAGCTTCCCATGGGGTTTGGCCCTGTCTGGAAGCCTGGTGGTCTCAGGGGGAAACTGTGGGATGGGAGTGGGCTTGTGGGGGTATGGTTGCTGGGGGAGGGCAGAGGGATGGATTGGAATTTGGGGATTAGTAGATGCAAACTATTACGTATAGAATGAGTAGGCAACAAGGTCCTACTGTGATAAACCATAATGGAAAAGAATATGAAAAAAGAATGTATATGATGTATAGCTGCATCACTTTGCTGTGCAGTGGAAATTAACACGGCATTGTACATCAGCTATACTTCAATCAAATAAATGTTTAAAAATAAAGATAAAGAAACTGAGGCTCAGAGAGCTACATGGCTTGCCCAAGTCTCACCATGGGGTATTTTCTGCTGCAAGTATCCAAAAAAATAAAACAATTGCAACTGGTCTGGATGCTGAGGGAATTCACTGGTGGTCAGAACTGGAAGTGCAGGTTGGCCTTGGGTCTGGTTAAATCCAGTAGCTTCATGGCCCTCTGGCTGGATTCCTTCCCAGTAGCTGCAAAAGTTCCAGGTGTCACATAATAATAACAGTTAAGATTTATCGAGCACTTAATATGTTCCAGACACTGCAATGTGTTTTCTTATCTGTATCAACTCATCTTATTGTCACAACAAAGTTATAGTAGGTACTATAATTATCCCTAGTTTAAGAATAGGGCAAAGTATCCTTCTTAAAGGTTCCAAGTAGGGGTGGGGCTGGGGTTGGACCCCAGGCTGTCTTGCTCCACAGGGCAGGGTCTTAACCACAAGTCCACCTCACACATGGAGAAATCAGGTTCCCCAAAGGAAACATCTGTGTCACAATTCTCAGCAAACATCCTAAGACTGATTCTAGTTGGATTAGTCTGCTTAGTCTGCATACTCAACCCTGACCCATTCTCCTGGGTCAGACTGGAATGCTGAGTCTCCACCTCAACCCCAGTTCAGTCTGCCTGGGGGTCACCTTGCCCTGGACCCACTCACCGCTCCTCATTTGACATAACCACAGTGTAATTCAGAGATCCTTTGCCTCACTCCGAGATCATAAATTTCTTTTTCTCCTATCTCATTATATCTCAATCATTTCCCTCATGTCACCAAAGTATTTTTAAAAACAGCAATGACTCGCTACTATGTATAAAATAGATACCTAAGGAGGACCTACTGTATAGCACAAGGAACTCTACTCAATGCTCTGTGGTGACCTCAATAGGGAGGAAATCCAAAAAAGAGGGGAGATATATACACACACACACATATAGCTGATTCACTTTGCTGCATAGTAGAAACTAACATAACATTGTAAAGCAACTATTCTCCAATAAAAATTAAAAAACAAAAAACTCAGCAGTGACTGCCTAATTTTATTTTATATGTGGACCATATCTGCTTAACTATTTCCCTATGAGTAGACAATAAGATAATTTCCAAGTCCAAACCATCTATGTTCTGTAGGACACAACTTAATGGCTGCAAAAGCAAAATCTTATTCTAATGATGGTTTTAGCAAGGTGGATGCTTTCTCTCTCACCTGGTGGTTGGGGGGAGGCTGTCTGGAGGCTCTGCTGGGAGAGATCACGCATGCCCCCACCTCCTTCCACCTTCTTGCTCAGTCATCTGCTGCTGTTTCCTTCCATTTTTCCCCTTAATTTTTTACAACATGGCACACATAGAAACATCATATTGATATAGCACCTCGGCATAAGAGTAGAAGGGTCTCGGGGCCCTAAAGAGGCTCTGCTGAGGGCAGAAGGCATCCATATCTCCAGACACGCTAGTTGGGAAGCTCTGCCCCAGGTTGTTTCTTTCCTTCTATAGTCAGAGATAGTGCACCAGCATACCTGCTGGGTCCACTTTCCAGTTAGACGAAAGTGGGTAGAGAGGTAGCAGGTAGCTCACCCTTCCTAAAAGGGCAGCAGGAATTACTTTCACTTACACCCCACTAGGCAAAAGTTGGTGAACTAGTGGCTCAGATGGTAAAGAATCTGCCTGCAGTGTGGGAGACCTGGGTTCAATCTCTGGGTCAGGAAGATGCCCTGGAGAAGGAAATAGCAATCCACTCCAGTATTCTTGCCTGGAAAACTCCGTGGACAGAGGAACCTGGCTGACTACAGTCCATGGAGTCACAAAGAGTCAGACAAGACTGAGCGACTAACACGTTCAATTTCAGGCAAAAGTTAGTCACATGGCTGCAGCTAGCTGCAAGGGAAGCTGGGAAATGTAGTTTTCATCTGGACATCCATGTGCCCAGCTAAAACTTGGGGGGTTCTGTTATTAAAGGACAAAAGGAGAGTGTATAGTGGGAGCAATTTGCTGCCACAAAACCCTTTATTATTATTTTAATAAGCCAGGAGAGCTTGGCTCCTAGGACCCAGAGCTAATGACTGTTAGGCAGCTCTAATCAGGTTGTTTTATTGATTTGTAGGAGTTCTTCATATATTTTGGATAGTCACTCCTTACTGGACATATCATTTGCAAGTATCTTCTCCTATTTTCAGTACATTGTCTTTTCACTTTTTTTTTTATGATTTCCTTTGCTGTGCATAGGAAGTCATTAAAAAAAATGAATAAGCTTTTATCTGATATAGTCCCATTTGTTTATTTTTGCTTTTGTTTCCCTTGCCTGAAGAGTCACAACTATTAATAGAAAGATACTGCAAAGACCCATGTGAAAGCTTGTCTATGTTTTCTTCTAGGAAAGACTAGAAAAAAGACTCCTTTTGTGGATAGGCAGGCTGCGTGGCTTGCAGGATCTTAGTTCCCTGACCAGGAAAGGAACTCATGCCCCTTACAGGGGAAGCATGGAGTCCTAACTGATGGATGGCTACAGAAGTCCGAAGGAAGACTCCATTTTTTGGTTGGCCAATGATAGCTTTTGAGCCTTCACACCCCTTTTGCCCCACATCTAGGCCAGCCGATAATAGCCCCCCTCCCTCCCTTGGTGCTGGTGGGAGATGCAAACTACACAAACCCCAGCCTGCTTGGGGGAACCCTCTCCCTGGCCCCATCTCCTAGCTTCAGTAAAAGTCAAAGCTACCCACCCCTTCATCCTTACCACTCAGACCCCCTTGCACCTGCCCTGCTGTCTCCGGAAAGGTCCATTATTCAAGTAGTAAAACTTTTCATACTGTTTTGATATGTGTGACATCATCCATTCCAACATCCAAACCAGTTCTGGGTTGGGGTTGATTTCATCCTCCAAGAGGCACCCAGAAAACCTGGATCACTCAATTGCTTTTCAGAGACTATGACTTCAAGTTCTCCAGTTCTCTTTCCCTTCCATGGCTGGGTGACAAGGGGATGCTCTGTGGCTGGGAGAGGCCGGAATTGGAGGATGGTGGCCCTAGAGAATGTCCTGATTCACAGCTGACTTTGCACAAGCAAGAAACCCACTTGTGTTGTGATAAGCCTCTATGCCTCCTGGGTGGTTTGTTTCCACAACATTTCCTTACCTGCCATGATTAGTGTATGTAAAAATGTCTCTTGCCCCTCTATCCGCAGCATTACCATCTGTTCCCACTCTCAAGACTCAGGCACTTTGTTCTGATTACCCACTCATAGCTCGTGTGTTCTGAGCTTGTAACCCTCATGCCCACCAAGAAGGCCTACAGAAATGTATTCAGGTGACCGCACTTTCACAGGAGAGAGAGTTACTGAAATTCTCATCGAAAGTCTCTGGAGGAAGGGAGTGGAAAGATAAAAACCAGAGTCTAATTTTCTGTTATTTGATAGTTTTGTGACTTTGGGAGGTTTAGCAACTTCTCTGGGCCTTAGTCACCTCATCTGTGAAACAAATATTCACAATGCTATTTGTTAATAATATACAATCAGATAGGATGAGAGAGTCTTTTGAAATCGTTCTGAGACCTTCTAACTGTATAGATAATGACAACAGCTTCTATTGATTGGGTGCCTACTCTGTGCATAGTAAAATACCTGCTATTTAATTTAAGCATTGCGTCATTCCTGTGATGTACTGTTATTTTGTCCCATTTTGCGGACGTGGAAACTGAGGTTCAAAGAGGTTAAGAAGTCTGCCAAAAGCACACAGCCAGTAGATAGCAGAGCTTTCTGAATTCAGATCTATCTTGCTGGTGCCAGAGCCCAAGCACATGGACTGGCTACTCTGCCGGCAGCAAGGCAAGCACAGCGAACGGTCCAGGAAGCAGCAGTAGCTCTTGGGGAACATCTTCTCCATCCCCATCGCTTACTCCTCTGTCTGTTTGGTCTGGGAGCTGGCATTGTTGGCCTCTCCCTCTCAAGCCCAGGACTGGGCATTCATACCTCATTACCTACCCACCAGGCCTCAGTCACATGGCGGTCACCTGGAAGATGCAGGGTTTTTAGCTGCTCCTGGTCCTCCACTTCCTCCTCTCCTTTTTCTTCCTCCTCACTGGGAAGGAAATCAAAAGTTTGGGAGGGAACCTCGAGGGTACACTATCTACCACCATCCTCAGACTCTGTTTGGTAAGGGTGGGTGGACCCAGAGGCTTATGTGGGTGAAAGCTGGAAGTGGGGGGCAGCAGGGAGTGCTGGGTGTTTGGGGGGACAAAGAAAGCTCATCTGGATCATGGGAGCCCTGCTGGGGCACCGCTGATGGTCTTGCAGAGGTGAACACAGCAGAGCACTCCTCTCCCACACTCGCTCACGTCTGGTAAGAGACACAGACGTTCATTTCCCCTCGCGTTTTATTGAGCACTTAGCACCTATAAAGGATTTTGCTAGGTGCAAGCAAGAGGTCTATGAACAAGACACAAAACTCCTTGCCCTGGGAGAGCTGACATTCTCTTGTAGGGGGTAAATAAGTAAAATTTTAATATATTCCACGTGATCAACATCTGAGGACAAAGAAACAAATAAGGAAGGGGCTTCAGGAGTTGTGGTGTGAGAAGAGGGTATTCAGGGAAGACCTTACTAACAATGGGAAACTTAAGCAAAGATCTAAAGGGAGTGAATGAGGATTAGTCACTCAGCCGTGTCTGACTCTGCTGACTTCAGGGACTGTAGCCTGCCAGGCACCTCTGTCCATGGGATTCTTCAGGCAAGAATACTGGAGTGGGTCGCCATTTCCTTCTCTAGGGAAATCTTCCCAACCCAGGGATTGAATCCACACTGCAGGCAGATTCTTTACTATCTGAGCCACTAGGCCTTTCCTAAAGGGAGCCAGGCAGGCAGGAGAAGGAGCCGTCCAGGTGGAGGAACAGCCAGGGCAAAAGTCTAGAGGAGGGACCTTGCCTGGCATATTCAGGAACAGCAAAGAGGAGTGAGAGAGAATGGAAATAGTAGAAGAGGTTAGAGAGATCAAGGGAACATTACAGTATTCTCCTTTACTCAGCAGTTCTGCTCTCAGCACCTACTGTGTGTGAGGACTTAAGTCCTAGTGGTGAGAGAGAACCGTGAACATGAGTGCAAAAATCACTGCCCTCCTAGAGTTAAGGAGGGGATAGAAAAATTTTAAAACAGGATAAAGAAGATAAATTCAGGGAGTCATATATGTTGTGAACACGGCAAACCAAGATGATGGGCCTGCTCTGCCTGGGTGTCGGGAGGGCCGCAGCCTAGGTCGGGAGAGAGGGGCAGCCAGACAGGGCCCCCGGGGCAGGGCACGCGGAGCAGGGCAGGCAGCTGTTGCTTTTGTTCCCAACTGGAGCCCCAGGGCCTGCACACAGTAGGCACTCAGTATTTGCTCCTTGAAAGACTACTGACATTGTGGGACAGAGGGCTGATGGATGGCAGTGATAGATAATGTCATAAGCCCCAGCCCTGGGGACCGTTGACGTGTGAGCATGTGCATGTTTGGGGGGGAAGGTGCAGATGACAATTTTGTGCGGCAGGCGGGTGGGTCTGGCTCACTCTCCTGTGCAACAGAGGAGAAGTTACCTATCTGGGGGACACTGTGGACAAACCTTCCAAAACTGCTTAGTCCCCTCTAGGCACAAGTCAGGCCCCGCAGTCGCCTTGTGTCCCCCGAACCCCACCCACACAGATGCCCCTGGGGCCTTAGAGACTGCCCAGCCTGGCAGGTGGGGAAGGGGCAGTGTTGGAGAAGGAGGCAGGCCAGGCCGTCTCCCTGCAGGACACGGGGGAGATTTGCTTCCAGAAGCAGGGGTGCAAGAGCGGGTGCTGCTGCCGGTCTGCCGAGAACCGCGAGTTGTACTGCCCTATAAAGGGGTCCCCTCGGGGGAGCTGAGGGGGAGACCCACGGAAGGTGGAACTGGAGTGCACCCAGAGGCCAGGGGAAGGAGGGAGGGGTAGGTGGGCGTTCTCTGCTGGGGGAGACTTTGGACAGACCCAAGGTGGGTCCCCCTGCCAGGGGCGTGGAATCCTGGATGGTGGGGCAGGGATGGGGCGTGGCGATGTTTCTTTCTCTAACATGGGTTCCCGTTCTCTTGGGGGTCTTCCAGCAGACCCTGAAGTAGCACGGTCAATGGCACAGTTTAGGTCTGGCCCTAACCCTGGGTCTACGTCTGCCTTAACCACACTCATCCCAAGCCCCAGGAGTTCTGCTGTGGCTTCCTGGGAGGAAGTGGGCTGAGGCAGCCTCTGAACTGAGTGTGCCGGAGAGGGGAGTTGACTGACTCATGAGTGGATTTAAGGAGAGGAGATAGGGCCCCCTCTCAGTGTTCATCCACTTAGGACTGGCAGATGGGATAACAGGGGAAAGGCGATGCCAGGGGCGGAGTGAGGAGGGCCCTGTGCAACCCTAGAGGTCAGCCTGGAGGAGGTGACCAGAGGCACAGAGTCAGCAGCTGGGGGAGAAGGTCCTTTGTGCCCAGGCTCCTCTGCTGTGCACAGGTCGAGGGCCCCCAAGCTGGACTGTGGTGAAGCTGGGGGCTGCCCCAGAGCAGCCCTCAAGGCCGAGGTCAAAGTGTCATTTTTCCCTGGCATTCTTCCCTTTCTCTGACATTCCTCAGCCTGGATAACGGGTATCCCTGCCAGCTGGGCCTGACTTGTGTATGTCCGAAGAATCAGAAATAGTTTAAAATCACCTACAGCCATTGTAAGAAAATTGAAAAGAAGAAGCCAGCTAAGAAAGCTTTCTTTTAATGATCACTCTTCGTTGCCTCCTCCCACTTCTCCGCCTACTCCGGTGACACCCGGAACTGTGTGTTCCTGTCCCTGGTTCCCAGAGCCTCCCCTAGCAGGGAGGGGCAAGGAGGGAGAGATGATGCACTATCACTGAAATAAAAAGCTTGCAATGTTTGCTGGCAGCCAAGCCCGCCTTCCTTGCTAAACCCCAATATTGTTTGGGCAGCCACATCCCCATCCCTGGAGCAGGATTGTAATTAGCCTAAGCCAGTTATGGCAATCCCATTCTCTTTGCCCAATACTTGCTTTTCCAGCCTCCCTTGCAGCTAGCGGTGGTCAGGTGACCCAGCTGTAGCTGTGGAGATATGGAGACGTCAGCCTGGAAGTATTAGGGGAAGATAAGAAGGTACCCTGGGAGAGGCACTCTGTCCTTACCCCCTCCCCCACCCAGCTTCTGTCCCCAGGCTTGCTCACTTAGCACATGGTGAGAGGATCTGATGTTAGGAGCCCCAGTGAAGGCGTTTGCCGAGAGGAGCTAGCACCCAAACACATGCCAACACTTCCATCTCCAGACTTCTTCACGCCTGAGAAATACATGCCCCCTTTGTTTGTGCCATAATTACTTGGGTTTTTGTTACTTACAGCTGAATCCAGTCTTAAATCCTAAACCTAATTGTTCCTCTTGAGGATTCATTATCCCAGAACTACAGAATCCTGGGTCGGGTAGAGCATCTAATTCATTTAGTTCACCCTCCCCTGTTTATGTGAATCTCCTCTCCAGCATCGCCACCGAGGGTCACTGACCTTCCAGTTGCACATCAGTGCCTAGCATCTCAAGACTCTCTAAGGAAGCCCAGGTTTGATGGCTCCAGCGGGTATACGGTTTTTATATTAAGTCAAAACTAAATTCCTTTTGAAAGTGAAAGTGATAGTCACTCAGTCATGCCTGACTCTTTGTGACCCCCATGGACTGTGGCACACCAGGCTCCTCTGTCCATGGGATTCTCCAGTCAAGAACACTGGAGTGGTTTGCCATTCCCTTCTCCAGGGGATCTTCCTGACCGAGGGATCGAACCCTGGTCTCCTGCATTTGCAGGCAGTTTCTTTACCAGGGAAGCCCTTTCCTTTAAGTTCCACCCATTTGTCTCAGTGTGAGTAACCAGGAAAGAGCAGGAAATCGTAGAAAGGGTTGGGGGTGGAGTTGGGTGGATTTAGTGCCAACTTTTTCTAATTACGTAACATTGAGCAAGTTACTTAACATCTCTGAACCTTAGTTTCTTTTATCTATAAAGTGGAGACAATGAATTCTCCTTCCCAGGGCCACCGTCAGAATTTGCTGGCCACAGAGTAAGCCCGCAGCGATTATGAGTGATCTGACTCTTTAACACAGATGGTGTCAGCTAGCTGTCACCGCTGAGTTTGGCCAGAAGGGACTGGTAAGTTTTGATGCAGGGTGAAGAATATGGGCCATTATAACACCCCACCAGAGATGAGTGTGTGTGCGTGTGTGCACGTGTGCACATGTCTGCCTGCCTGCCTGAGAACTTGAGGGGCAAGGAGGGCCTCCCAGGGAGCTGTGATGCTCCTTAGAAACAGAGAGGTTCCCAGCCTGACTGGGCTTGTTTCACAATCTTGTCTCCAGCCTGTCAGCCTTGTTCTATTTGGCCCCCCGACATATTCCTCCTTTTCAGATAACACCTGATGGTGCAAGAAGCTTGATGTAACATCAAGGAAGACGCTGACTCAGCAAGGGTATCCAGGTGACTGGGGAAGGTTTGCAAGAGGGGCTTTAATTGCCAAGAACCCAGTTAGAAGGTGGAGGCGCCAGTCAAGGCGGTGGCCAGCCAGGGGCGGGG
The DNA here is from genome assembly GCF_019320065.1 of Cervus canadensis. Taxonomy (NCBI): domain Eukaryota; kingdom Metazoa; phylum Chordata; class Mammalia; order Artiodactyla; family Cervidae; genus Cervus; species Cervus canadensis. Next base: position 41,249,413 of record NC_057413.1, read on the forward strand.
CCTGGTGGAGGAGCGTCCTGGGGTGTGCTGGCCGGGGTGAGCTCGCTTACTCTGCGGCACGTCCGAGATCAAGGCAGACGCCGAAGTTGGTGTTGGTGATGGAGCCCACGATGGTCTTGTCGACATCGCAGGTCAGGCCCCGCTCACAGGGACACTTGTAGTAAACCCCATAGAGTGTCTGCAGAAACAGGGGGGTCACAGACTGTGGGGGCCACCTGCCCCAGATGGCGCTTCTCCTTCCTGCCTCCATGGGGGGCGGTGCGGGGGGCTCTGTGGGCTTGGATGACCTGGGTTCTGGTCTCCACTGTGAGGCTCGCTTGCTCTTACTAACTCGATCTCTCTGGGGAGCCTCCGTTTACCCATCCATGAATAGGGTTAACACCCATGTCCATGACCCATGTCATGGGTCAGTTGTGAGGCTCAGGAGACGGGATGGGATGGGAAAGGGCTTTGAAGGGTGCTGACCTCCCTTCACCTCCAGCATTCTGTGTCCGGACTGACCCTCTTCCCTGAGCGCACACGCAAGCCTCGAGGGCCCTCCGCTCACTGAGCTGTACCCCCACAGCCGTCTCCGCCCCCCTACCCCGCCCCCCGGCACTCACAAAGGCAGAGCACTCGCTGTTCTCGCGGGCCTTGGGTGCGCAGCGGGCCAGGCTCAGCCCGTCTTCCCGGTGGCAGCACTTGCTGTTGCATTGGGCACTGTTCAGGCAGAGCTCGCCGTCATCCTGCCAGGGGGCAGCCGGTCAGCCCAGCGCCCTCCCTTAGGTCCCCTGTCCACGCAGACCCCCAACTCACCAACCGCTGCTGCCGACAGGGCCTCCCACCATGGCGGGCTGGTATGAAGGAATCCAACCCCTGGGGCTCGAGGCCTCTGCCCACCCGGACCCCCTGACCCGCCCATGTGAGAAGCGGACAGTGTGGCATCATTAAAGTAGCCCTGAGTGGGGACAGGACACCCAACTCCTCGGACTTGCTGTGCTACCAGCTCCCTGGGTGACCCTGGACCAGTCGCTGCCCCCCTCTATGCCTCAGTGTTCACATCTGGAATGGTCGCCTGTGGCCCCCAAACGGGGTCTCCAAGCCTCTCTGGGTCCCCCAGTCCTTCGAGGAGCCTGTGAAAGTTGAGGACCATTTCCCGGGAAAATCCTCCCTCCACAGATTCTTACAGGCAATCTCAGAGGCTTCCCAGCCCCTCTGAACCCATGCCTGGCCCTGAGTTAAGGACCTGTGAACTGGGTTCCTAACCCGAAGGGCTCTTGCAGTGCCCTCTTGTGGACAGGCCACGTGGACAGTGTGGAGAGCCTGGCTCTGGAGCCTGCCAGCTGGTCGCCAGTCTCTGATCAAGGCTTTCCAGCTGTGTGACCTCAGGCAGGTGACTTCACCTTCCTCTAAGTCAGCTTCCCATGTGGAGACAGGATTGATCATAATAGTACCTATCTCACGTGGCTCTTGTGTGTGTGTACGCACACGTGCACACGTGCATGTGTGCACACGCTGTGTCGCTTCAGTCGTGTCTGACTCTTTGAGACCCCATGGACTGTAGCCCACCAGGCTCCTCTGTCCATGGGATTCTCCAGGCAAGAATACTGGAGTGGGTTGCCATGCCCTCCTCCAGGGGGTCTTCCCAACCCAGGGATCGAACCTGCGTCTCATACATCTCCTGCATTGGCAGGCGGGTTCTTTACCACCGGCACCACTTGCGAAGCCCCATGTGGTTCTTACAAGGACTAAATAAGTAAGCAGTCCTGAGGCATTTAGAGCTGGACTAGGTCAGAAGCCAGAATCACAGGGAAACTTTTTAAACTACTGGATCTTCTGAGTCAGGGTTTCCAGGATGAGAGCCCAACACTCTGGGTTTTTCTTTTCTCTTGCTTTACTTAATGGCTCGTGGGATCTTAGTTCTCCAACCAGGGATTGAACCTGTGCCCTCGGGAGTGAAAGTGTGGAGTCCTAACCACTGGACCTCCAGGGAGTTCTGCTCTGGATTTTTATCAAGTTCCCTCAGCCAGGTTGAACCATGCTCTGAGCACGCTCCATGCTGATCAGCCTTCTCTGGGGCCCTGGGGAAGGGGCAAGGGAGAGAAGGGGTGGGCAGTCAAGGAAGAGATGTCTTACCTCCCAGCTCTTGGGCAGCGGACCCACCAGGGGTCAAAAAGCCAAGCTTAAAAAATATCCCACATGGGGACCCAGATGCCTCCTGCCTGGAAGACCCTCTTACCAGGTTGATTATGATTCCCCGGGGGTCGGGAACCGCATAGGCTACCGCGAGGGCGACGAGCAGAAGGACAAGGACCTTCTCCATGATGAGTGGGCACAGCTGGTGTAGGTCGCAGCCGGCAGGTCAGGTCAGGTGGCAAAAGACGGAGCCAGAGGGGGCGGTGGGGCTATAAAAGAGGCCTCGTGCACATGTGACCCACCTTCCCAGTCCCGCAGGGCTTGCCGTGGGCAGAGGCCCAGCTGTGGCCAGCCTGCTGGGCTGGGGTCCTGATAAGCTACTGGGTGCCACCTGGCACCCGAACCTTGTTTGTGTGTGTGTGTTGGGGGTGGTGTGACGTGGCGGCCTGGCTAAGAGAGGGGACTCAGGGGCACCTTTGCCTGTAGGAGTTATTAGCTGGGCAAGTTACCAGTTCTGTTTCAGTCTCCTTATCTGTCAACTGATAAGAGTTGTCAGCGTTAAGTGATTTAACATGTTATACACGAAATACCCATAGCCTGGAACAGGGCTCCGCATATGAGCAGTGCATGTTAGCTGCAGTGCCTGTTCACTGCTGTTATTCACCTCTGGTGCCTTGAGCTCCCTGGCAGGGCTGGGACTTGGGTGAGGCAACAGAGATACCTAGAGTGTGAGCACCTCCTTTAACTTTCCTTCCTAGACCCCTCTCTTGCCTCACCCCAGTCTGAGCCCTGCTTTTGACCCCACCCAAACCCAGGTATCTGGGAGTATCAGGCTCAGGGTAGGCGGGGTCCCAGGCCCCCTTGGGCTTTTCCGGCAGGCCCAGGCCTCTGGGGCTGACCGGCTCTGTGGCCGCTGGCAGGGGGGTACCGCCTCGCTCTGGGAGTCCCGTTCTGGGTGTCCCACCATCCCACTGTCCCACCGGGGGACGCCTGCAGGAGTGATTCAGGGACTCCCAGGAAGTCCTTCTCCAACAGCTCTCCTGGTTCCTTTCCACTTCACTTAATATCTGCAACAGGCATCAAAGACTGGCCCCTTTCATTAAAGCTTCGCCTCTTCCACTCGCCTCTTCCCCTACCCAAGGCCACGTGTGTGCCTGAGCAGTTGTTAGTCCTGGCTGATGATGAAAAGGTCCCTCTGGCCTCTGCTGGCCCGGGGTGAAGGCTGGGAAGGGCACAGCTGCCTGAGTGTGCTCAGGTGCGGGACGGAGCGGCTTTCCCTGGAGGGCTGGCCACTGTAGCAGAGCACCCCTTCCTCACCCCAGGAAGTGGAAGACGGCCAACTTGGGGAGGCCCCAGACTGGGTTGCCTTTATCCAGACAGATCTGACTTCAAAACTCACCATAACCAGCTACACGAACTTGAACAGGTTATTTAAACTTGTAATCTCCATGAACCTCAGTTTTCTTATCGAGGCAAAGAGGTCAATGGCTCTTAGTAAGGTCAGGATTGAATAGGACAGTGTATGTGAAACCCCACGGAAGTGCCTGACACATGAGGGGTGTCCAGCCAACATAGCGACCCTTCACCCTTATAGCCCTGACGGTGGCCTAGAGAGGAGGCGCTGGAGGAACCAGCCAGGAGATCCTCAAAATGAGAGAAGCCCACCCACTTCCAGAGACCTGGAGATGCCACTGATGAAAGAAACACTGTCTTCTCTTATTTTTTTTTTTTTTCGGAGCTCACTGTTTTCAACCACTTTTCCCCATGAGCTTATCCTGGCCCTTCTCCACCGCACTGTTCTTCTTCCAAGTCAAGATGAGGAGGCTGGGGAAGGAACTGGAACCAAAGAGCTCTTTCTATCAAAATGCATCAGTCCTCGTATTGCCAGCAGGTCACGGCCTTTCCAGAGGTGAAAGAATGCAGTTTTTTCCATCCCAAACGAATACAGCAAAAAGAACTTTGATAATGATTGTGCTTCCAAAATACAAGCAAGAAGTAGTTAAGGACTTTTTTGTACCCAAACCTCATATGGTCTAACCACCCCTTCCCCAGTCTAAAGAGTGTCTTGCTTTGGCTTTTTCCCCTTCAAAAAACAATCGATTTCTGATTCCCATGTGCAATCATATGTGTTTCTCTCACATACATAATGTTGAATGAGGGACTTCCCTGGTGGTCCAGGGGCTAAGACTCTGCACTCCCAATGCAGGGGGACTGTGTTCGACCTCTGCTCAGGGAAATAGATCCCACATGCCATAGCTAAAAGATTCCACATGCTGTAATGAAGATGGAAGATCCCAAGTGCTGCAACTAAGACCCAGCACAGCCAAATAAATATATCAGCTTTAAGAAAGAAATCCACCATAATATTGGATGAGAAAGCCCATGGACAAAAGAACACAGGCTGTTTGATTCCATCTACATGAGATTCAAGAAGAGGCAAAACTAACCTATGCTGGGGCTTCCCAGGTATTTCAGTGGTAGAAAGTCTTCCTGCCAATGCAGGAGACTTGAGTTTGATCCCTGGTCTGGGAAGATCCTACATGCCGTGGAACAGCTAAACCTGTTTGCCACACCTACTGAGCCTATGCTCTAAAGCTTGGGAGCTGCAACTATTGAGCCCATCTGCCCTAGAGCCACTGCAATGAGAAGCCATTGCAACAAGAGGAGCCACTGCAATGAGAAGCCCACGTACTGCAACTGGAGAGTAGCCCCTGCTCGCCACAACTAGAGAAAAGTCCACACAGCAGTAAAGACCCAGCACAGTTCAGTTCAGTCGCTCACTCATGTCCGACTCTTTGCGACCCCATGAATCGCAGCACGCCAGGCCTCCCTGTCCATCACCAACTCCCGGAGATTACTCAAACTCATGCCCATCGAGTCGGTGATGCCATCCAGCCATCTCATCCTCTGTTGTCCCCTTCTCCTCCTGCCCCCAATCCCTCCCAGCATCAGGGCCTTTTCCAATGAGTCAACTCTTCGCGTGAGGTGGCCAAAGTACTACAGTTCCAGCTTCAGCTTCAGTCCTTCCAATGAACACCCAGGACTGATCTCCTTTAGGATGGACTGGTTGGATCTCTTTGTAGTCCAAGGGACTCTCAAGAGCCTTCTCCAACACCACAGTTCAAAAGCATCAATTCTTCAATGCTCAGCTTTCTTTACAGTCCAACTCTCACATCAATACATGACCACTGGAAAAACCATAGCCTTGACTAGACGGACCTTTGGTGGCAAAGTAATGTCTCTGCTTTTCAATATGCTATCTAGGTTGGTCATAACTTTCCTTCCAAGGAGTAAGTATCTTTTAATTTCATGGCTGCAATCACCATCTGTAGTGATTTTGGAGCCCCCCAAAATAAAGTCTGACACTGTTTCCACTGTTTCCCCATCTACTTGCCATGAAGTGATGGGACCAGATGCCATGATCATAGTTTTCTGAATGTTGAGCTTTAAGCCAACTTTTTCACTCTCCTCTTTCACTTTCATCAAGAGGCTCTTTAGTTCCTCTTCACTTTCTGCCATAAGGGTGGTGTCATCTGCATATCTGAGATTATTGATATTTCTCCCGGCAATCTTGATTCCAGCTTGTGCTTCATCCAGCCCAGCGTTTCTCATGATGTACTCTGCATAGAAGTTAAATAAGCAGGGTGACAATATATAGCCTTGACGTACTCCTTTTCCTATTTGGAACCAGTCTGTTGTTCCATGTCCAGTTCTAACTGTTGCTTCCTGACCTACATATAGGTTTCTCAAGAGGCAGGTCAGGTGGTCTGGTATTCCCATCTTTTTTCAGAATTTTCCACAGTTTATGGTGATCCACACAGTCAAAGGCTTTGGCATAGTCAATAAAGCAGATAGAGATGTTTTTCTGGAACTCTCTTGCTTTTTTGATGATCCAGCAGATGTGGCAATTTTTTTAAACTTTTTTTTTATTAGTTGGAGGCTAATTACTTTACAATATTGTAGTGGTTTTTGCCATACATTGACATGAATCAGCCATGGATTTACATGTGTTCCCCATCCCGATCCCTCCTCCCACCTTCCTCCCCATCCCATCCCTCTGGGTCTTCCCAGTGCACCAGCCCTGAGCACTTGTCTCATGCATCCAACCTGGGCTGGTGATCTGTTTCACCCTTGATAGTCTACTTGTTTCAATGCTGTTCTCTCAGATCATCCCACCCTCGCCTTCTTCCACAGAGTCCAAAAGTCTGTTCTGTACATCTGTGTCTCTTTTTCTGTCTTGCATATAGGGTTATCGTTACCATCTTTTAAAATTCCATATATATGCGTTAGTATACTGTATTGGTCTTTATCTTTCTGGCTTACTCCACTCTGTATAATGGGCTCCAGTTTCATCCATCTCATTAGAACTGATTCAAATGAATTCTTTTTAATGGCTGAGTAATATTCCATTGTGTATAAAAGTATGGAATGCTTCACGAATTTGTGTGTTATCTTTGCGCGGGAGCCATGCTAATCTTCTCTGTATCATTCCAATTTTAGTATGTGTGCTGCCGAAGTGAGCACGGATGTTGGCAATTTGATCTCTGGTTCCTCTGCCTTTTCTAAAACCAGCTTGAACGTCTGGAAATTCACGGTTCACGTATTGCTGAAGCCTGGCTTGGAGAATTTTGAGCATTACTTTACTAGCGTGTGATGTGAGTGCAATTGTGCGGTAGTTTGAGCATTCTTTGGCATTGCCTTTCTTTGGGATTGGAATGAAAACTGAGCTTTTCCAATCCTGTGGCCACTGTTGAGTTTTCCAAATTTCCTGGCATATTGAGTGCAGCACTTTTACAGCATCATCTTTCAGGATTTGAAATAGCTCAACTGGAATTCCATCACATCCACTAGCTTTGTTCGTAGTGATGCTTCCTAAGGCCCACTTGACTTCACATTCCAGGATGTCTGGCTCTAGGTGAGTGATCACACCATCGTGATTATCTGGGTCATGAAGATCTCAGCACAGCCACAAATAAATAAATCAAAACCTAACCTTTGATGGTAAAATTCTGCAGGGTTTATCCCTGGGAGGATGTTGACTGGGAAGGGGGTCCGGAGGGAGTAAGCCTCTAGAGTGGAATTGTTCTAAATCTTCATCTGGGCTATTGGTAACACATGTAAAAATCCATCTAGCCGTGTACTTAAGGTTTTGGTACTTTACTGTATGTAATGTAGATACTGTACCTCAATTAAAAAACAAACAGAAAAGGAGCAGCATTCTCCCGATCAAGTCTTACCACCTGGGAGAGTGGGGATGGGTGGTGCCTTGCCTCCCACTGAGGGTTTGGGGCACAGCAGCTGCAGACCCAGAGATGTGGCAAACTCCTCTTGGGTGTCACCCAGTCCACTTTCTCCACTTTCTGGGGTGTGTCCACCCCAGACACACAGAAGTGGGCTTTTGGCAGCCACGTTTGTAAATGAGCCCATCTTTGCTCCTCACCACCGGATGAATTAGACAAGGAATGAATATCTGACCCAAGGCACTTTCCTGGGTGGTAGGTTTGTGCCCAACAGCTCGCCTTCGAGCTGATCTGAAACATGAAACTAGGGAGGCCCAGGAAGGGAGTTTTCTGCTGTGTTGATGAAGAAATGGAGAAAGTGGTCTGCAGAGGGGAGGAAGAATGGATTCGCCATTTGGGGAGAAGCAGCGGCTGCCGTGCCTCGACTTCCTGATGGATTTCCAGGCCTTGTTACACAGACGTGTCGTGCACACACGCACACCCTTCCCATGGCTGCTGCCATGGTACTCCTGCCCCTGTGGTACCCGAAACACCGCCCCCTGACCCCCAAATAATGCATTCCCTTTGCTTAAGCCATGAACACAGACATCTCAATTCTGGGAAGGGGCTCATAGCTCCGGACCAAGGTCAGATGTGTGACAATGTGGAGTCACATGGGGAGCAGGTAAGGAATCCACTCAAGAGTCAGAGTCCCCACGAGAGACTCAGGTTGACTTAATTTGAGTATTCCAGCCCGCTACCCATGATCTGCACCGGTCAGGGCCCTGAGGCAGACAGCCCCACCTGGACCTCAAGAACAGGCAGGGGCAGTGCTTCAAACAGAGAGCACATTTTTGTTACCAAAGGGAAAGTGTTCTGGGCGCACATGAACAGTAGATACACCCTCCATTCCACTTGTGGCTGCCTAACTCACAGATCACCTTTTTTCCCCTAACAGGCATGCTCAAGTTATAACTTCTCTGGTGGTCCAGTGGCTATGATTCTGCATTTCCGATGCAGGGGACATGGGTTTGCTCCCTGGTTGGGGAACAAGGCTCCCACAAGCCATGCAGCAGTTCGGCCAAAAAAAAACAAACCCAAACTGGGATGTGCAATAATTTTAACTTTTAAATTTACACCAATCATCCAGTATCCATTTTATTTAGATGAGGGAAGAAAATGAGACATTTACTGAGTTTCAAATTACCACTCTTTTTAAAATTTGGTACTCAGCTTTTAGGATTCCCCTTTCCACCCCATTCTCCTGACCAGATTGGACCGAGTATGGAGTGAAGCTTATATGGATTTAAGAATTAGGGGAGGGGTCTTTCTGATCTCCTGGGCTCTCAGTAGCTTCTCTGAACATGTCCTTGTCCCACCTTATCCTTCTGGCCCTGCTGAAATCCGCGCTCTGTTCTCTCAGCATGGTCCCTCCCTTCACTGGTCAACAACCACGTGAACCCTTTGTTCCCCCATATTCATGGTCCCCACGTCTTGCTAGTGTTCCTCTCACACACATCACAACCATCGTCTGTAAGACGCTAGGGAGATGGCCCAGTGTTTCATCAGTCATTGCCCCAGCGCTAAGCCGGGATGTCTGTGTGATATCACCTCTCTAATTTGGTCACAGTCACATCTCAACATGCAGCTTGTGTGTGCATCCATGCTCAGTCGCTCAGTCGTGTCCAACTCTTGCAACCTCATGGACTGTAGCCCGCCAGGCTCCTCTACCCATGGAATTTTCCAGGCAAGAATACTGGAGTAGGGTGCCATTTCCTACTCCAGGGGATCTTCCTGACCCAGGGATCGAACCCGAGTCTCTTGCGTTTCCTGCATTGGCAGGAGGATTCTTTACCACTGAGCCACCAGAAAGCCCCATAATACTGTTTTTGATTTATTATTTGGAAAGTGAGAGGGAGCACCAGGGGCGTTGGCTTAGCTCTTCCTAGTATATACCCCTTTAGCTTAAGGCTCAGGGGGCCAAGGTGAGGATTCTACCAGTTCTTGAGGTGAGCTGAATGTTCAGGAACACGAGATGGGTTCAAGGCCTTGAAGTTCAGTCCTTTCACATTCCTGAATCTTATTTTAAAGGTCCTATGCCCTCTTGACTTCCCTGGTAGCTCAGATGGTAAAGTGTCTGCCTACAAAGCGGGAGACCTGGGTTCAATCCCTCGGTTGGGAAGATCTCCTAGAGAAGGAAATGGCAACCCTCTCCAGTACTCTTGCCTCGAAAATCCCATGGACAGAGGAGCCTGGTAGGCTACTGTCCACGGGGTCCCAAAGAGTCAGGCATGATTGAGTGACTTCACTTTCACTTTCATGCCCTCTTGCAGAAGGCAATGGATTCTTCAAACCATAACACCTAAAGGTCTTGAAATTCATTTTATTCTAAACAACTGAGCTTGACATTATTATCTTGCTTGACATTATTCACTGCCATTATAAGCACCTGTCCCACTCTATGTTCCTGATTTCTCCCTTACCTTTAAATCTGTCTGTAGCCAAAGCTACGCAGTTCCCCAGAACTTGACCCTCAGATGGCTCATGATCCCTAGAGTTCACGGCTGATAATCTGACTAGCTGTTTCTCCTCTCTGTTCCATGGGCTGCTGTTTTCCCAACTCCAGACATAAACAGGGATCTCAAAGCCTTTTGTCTGAAGTCTGGGCCTGAAACCCCTTTGTTGGTGCTAGTATTTTGGATCAGGTTAGGGCTCTTTGGTACCAACAGCCAAAACCTACTCTAGCCCATAAAAGCAAAAAGGAAGGAAGTGGAAAGATAGTGAGTGGGTCACAGAATTGAAGGAACAAGGCCACCTTAGATGGGCACAGGTATCAGGTGGCTCTGAAGCTCCTGGTAGCAGGAGGTCATGGATTATCTGTTGAGGATGTGGCCAAGGCTTGACTTAACAACACCATTTTCCCTCATTTTAATCCACCACCATTCAGATTCCCTAAGTGGAGGCTGATAGCCTAGCTTGGGTCCCACACTCAGTTCTGTCTCTAGGGTCTATGTGCCCTGTGATGGCTGTCTCACCAGGACCTCAGAAAGCAGGAGAGGCTTCTCTCAAAGGCAGGGGAAGTTCTGCTGATCAGGCCAAAAGGTGTCCACTAGTCCTGAAGAGCCTGGCCCCAGGTTAGTGCCCTTTCTGAAGCGGGGAGCATACAGCCCCTACTCTGGAGAAGCTCCCAGCACGATGGTGGAGATACAGGTCATGCCTTGTTGAACTTTCAATCTGACAGTGAGGACTGGTCACAAAACTGAAGAAATTTAAGAGGAAACACAGGTTAACAGCATAATATGCTTAAGGCAGGGTTCTTTTTAATAGTAAAAAATGGGAAACTGTCGAAATACTCCCAAGGAGGAGAATAATTAAACAATTATATAAAGATTAAAGATCACGTTTTTGAAAAACTAGTAATGTGAGAAAACATTGATGGTGAAATGCTAAATGAAAATAATTGGATACTAAATGTAAACTGGAGAAGGAAATGGCAACCCACTCCAGTATTCTTGTCTGGAAAATCCCATGAACAGAGGAACCTTACAGGCTATATAGTTCATGGGGTCACAAAAAGTTGACCACGACTGAGCACAAATGCATATACATTATTATCCAACTGTATAAAGCAGTATGTCCAGAAGGAGGGGAATACACCAAAATGTTAACAGAGATAGTAATAATAATAACCATTTTTGAGTATTTTTATATGTGAAGCCCTGGGTTAAACATTTTCCATATGTTATTTTACCTAACCTATATGTGATAGATACTATTATCATACTCATCTTATAGATGATAAACTGAGGCTCAGGAAGCTAAACCCTCAGTTAACAAGTTCAAGTTCTGTTCAGTCCCTCAGCCGTGTCCGACTCTTCGCGACCCCGTGGACTGCAGCACGCCAGGCCTCCCTGTCCATCACCAGCTCCCGGAGCTTGCTCAAACTCACATCCATCGAGTCAGTGATGCCATCCAACCATCTCATCCTTTGTTGTCCCCTTCTCCTCCTGCCTTCAATCTTTCCCAGCATCGGGGTTTTTCCAATGAGTTAATCTTTCACATCAGGTGGCCAAAGGATTGGAGTTTCAGCTTTAGCATCACTCCTTCCAATGAATATTCAGGCCTGATCTCCTTTAGGATTGACTGGTTTGGTCTCCTTACAGTCCAAGGAACTGTCAAGAATCTTCGCCAACACCACAGTTCAAAAGCATCAATTCTTCAGCGCTCAGCTTTCTTTGTAGTCCAACTCTACATCCATACATGACTACTGGAAAAACCATAGCTTTGACTAGACAGGCTTTGTCGGCAAAGTAATGTCTCTGCTTTTTAATATGCTGTCTAGGTTGGTCATCACTTTGCTTTCAAGGAGCAAGTATCTTTTAATTTCATGGCTGCAGTCACCATCTGCAGTGATCTTGGAGCCCAGAAAAATAAAGTCTGTAACTGTTTCCATTGTTTCCCCATCTATTTGCATGAAGTGATGGGTCTAGATACCATGATCTTCGTTTTTTGAATGTTGAGTTTTAAGCTAGATATTTTGCTCTTCTCTTTCACTTGCATCAAGACCCTCTTTAGTTCTTCTATTTCTGCCATAAGGGTGGTGTCATCTGCATATCTGAGGTTATTGATATTTCTCCCAGCAATCTTGATTCCAGCTTGTGCTTCATCCAGCCCAGTGTTTCTCATGATGTACTCTGCATATAAGTTAAATAAGCAGGGTGACAATATACAGCCTTGACGTACTCCTTTTCCTATTTGGAACCAGTCTGTTCTTCCATGTCCAGTTCTAACTGTTGCTTCTTGACCTGCATATAGGTTTCTCAGGAGGCAAGTAAGGTGGTCTGGTAATCCATCTCTTGAAGAATTTTCCAAAGTTTATTGTGATCCACACAAAGGTTTTGATGTAGTCAATAAAACAGAAATAGATGTTTTTCTGGAACTTTCTTGCTTTTTTGATGATCCAATGGGTGTTGGCAATTTGTCTCTGGTTCCTCTGGCTTTTCTAAATCCAGCTTGAACATCTTGGAAGTTCATGGTTCACATACTGTTGAAGCCTGGTTTGGAGAAGTTTGAGCATTACTTTACTGGCATGTGAGATGAGTACAATTGTGTGGTAGTTTGAACATTCTTTGGCATTGCCTTTCTTTAGGATTAGAATGAAAATTGACCTTTTCCAGTCTTGTGGTCACTGCTGAGTTTTCCATATTTGCTGGCATATTGAGTGCAGCACTTTCGCAGCATCATCTTTTAGAATTTGAAATAGCTCAGCTGGAATTCCATCACCTCCACTAGTTTTGTTCGTAGTGATGCTTCCTAAGGCCAACTGACTTTGCATTCCTGGATGTCTGGCTCTAGATGAGTGATCACACTGTCATGGTTATCTGGGTCATGAAGATCTTTTTTGTATAGTTCTTCTGTGTATTCTTGTCATCTCTTCTTAATATCTTCTTAATGGTATGTTAGGTCCATACCATTTCTGTCCTTTATTGTGCCCATCTTTGCATGAAATGCTCCCTTGGTATCTCTGATTTTCTTGAAGAAATCTCTAGCTCTTTCCCAATCTATTGTTTTCCCCTATTTTTTTGTATTGATCACGGAGGAAGGCTTTCTTATCTCTCCTTGCTATTCGTTGGAACTTTGCATTCAAATAGGTATATCTTTCCTTTTCTCCTTTGCCTTTAGCTTCTCTTCTTTTCTCAGCTATTTGTAAGACCTCCTTAGACAACCATTTTGCCTTTTTGCATTTCCTTTTCATGGGTATGGTCTTGATCACTGCCACCTGTACAATGTCACAAACCTCTGTCCATAGTTCTTCAGGCACTCTGTCAGATCTAATCCCTTGAATCTATTTGTCACTTCCACTGTATAATTGTAGGGGATTTGATTTAGGTCATACCTGAATGGTCTAGTGGTTTTCCCTACTTTCTTTAAGTTAAGTCTGAATTTGGCAATAAGGAGTTCATGATCTGAGCCACAGTCAGCTCCTGGTTTTGTTTTTGCTGACTGTATAGAGCTTCTCCATCTTTGGCTGGAAAGAATATAATCAATATAATTTCGGTATTGACCATCTAACTTGAGTCAGCTAACAAGTGGTTGACTCAAATTCAGGTCTATCTAAAGCTGAAGTGAATGTTTGTAAAATGATCTTGTTTGTCCTTAGCTCCCATTTTTGGGTTATGAGTTCTTTTATTTAACTTTCTTGAATTTTCCTATGTATGTATATTAATCATGAATTTGCCTATACATTTAGGAAAAATACAGGTATTTTGAAAAAGGTGGGGGGGAAGGAATATGCAAGGGTGTGGAGGAGGAGGGATGGACTGGGAATTTGGAGTTACTAGAGGCAAACTATTTATATAGAATGGAAAAACAAGAAGGTCCTACTGTACAGAACAGGAAACTATATTCAATATCCTGGGATAGGGACTTCCATGGTGGTCCAGTGGCTAAGACTCCATTCTCTGAATGCAGGGGGCCTGAGTTGGATCCCTGCTCCCGCATGATGAAACAAAGAGCTTGAATGCTGCAACTAAAGATTCTATGTGCCACACCGAAAAGATCCCAGGTGTCTCAACTAAGACCCCGTGCAGCCAAATAAGTAAATTAAAAAAAATATATATATATGTATACAGATATGTATATATATATTTCCTGGGATAAACCATAATGGAAAAGACGATAAAAAAGAATGTACATATGTACCTTGAGTGACAGCAGAAATTAACACAACATTGTAAATCAACTACACTTATAAAAGTAAATAAAAAAAGAAATATGCAACAAAAACATACACAAGAGGTGAAAGACATTGTATTGAACAAAAAGCATATGTTAAAATCTGAGAAGCCTCATAAGGACCGTTCTTTGTGTAGTCGGTTCTATTATCACACTATCAGTCTGCATTTCAAATATATATTTACATATATGTAAGTACCTCACTGTCCTTGAGATCAGGAGCCCCGTCCTTTTTAGTATATGGTTCTTGCCTCCAACATAGGGCTCAGTATGCAGAAGGCTCTTAGTAATTGTCCCCTGAATGATACAGGGAGGAGAAACCAGTGACCCAGAAGACTTTGCTGGCCTCCGAAGGATTGGAGGTTCCAGGAGGACATATAGGGAACCAGGGAAGGACGGGATGGATGGGGACTGCGCTCCAGAAGTGGTTTGGCGACAGGACACCGAGCGAGAGGAAGGTGACAACCACAGCCCCGCCCTTTCGGTCCTTGCCAGCCCAGCGGCGGAGTGTGAAGAAAGGCCCTGATTCCCCGGCGCCGGCTTGAGGAGTGGGTGGGGCGGCAGCTCTGCGTTCTCCTCTGCCGCGGGGCCCGAGGCGCTGGCCACGGTGCTGAAAGCTGCGCTCTCGTTGGAGGGAGCGGGGCGGAGCCGGGACGAGCGAAGGGGGCGGGGCAGGGCGGCGCCCGCAGGCCCTGGACCCTGGCGGGTTTGAGGAGGCACGAGACCCGAGGCAGGCGGGCTCAAGCAGAGCGGACACAGCCCCCTGGACAAGCTTCCCCTGGAGAAGCCAAGGTCATCCTCCCTGACCTCAGCCTCCTCCCCACACCCGGCTGAGGGGGAGACCCACTTCTGGGCCTCCTTCCGTTCGCAAAGCCACTTCCAGCCCACAAGTCCCCACCCCAGGACCCAGCGCCCTCACGATGGTGAAGTTGCTGCCTGCCCAAGAGGCAGCCAAGATCTACCACACCAACTACGTGCGTAACTCGAGGGCTGTGGGCGTGATGTGGGGCACACTCACCATCTGCTTCTCCGTGCTGGTCATGGCGCTCTTCATCCAACCCTACTGGATCGGGGACAGCGTCAACACGCCCCAGGCGGGCTACTTTGGTCTTTTCTCCTACTGCGTGGGCAACGTGCTGTCTTCTGAGCTTATCTGCAAGGGTGGCCCGCTGGACTTCTCCTCTATCCCTTCTAGAGCCTTCAAGACGGCCATGTTCTTTGTGGCCTTGGCCATGTTCCTCATCATTGGCTCCATCATCTGCTTCAGCCTGTTCTTCGTCTGCAACACAGCCACTGTCTACAAGATCTGTGCGTGGATGCAGCTGGCTGCGGGTGAGCAGGGATAGTGGGAGGGCAGGGAGCCCCTCGCCCCACCCCAAGGCCACAGGAGCAGGTGTACGATCCCACCTTCCCTGGAGTTGCTGAGTCTCTGACTCAGCTGTTGTCCTGTATAGCCCAGCCGTACTCTGTGCTCTTCAGATGCTTCTGAAGAGTAACAAGTCTTAGGATGGCTGAGACCAAAAAGACCTTAAAGATAAAATGGTTCAACTCTCTCATCTTACAGATCAGGAACTGAGGTCCAGAGAGGGGAAGTGACTTGCCCAGGAGCAAATCACTCATGGTAGAGTGAAGGTCTTTGTTCCCTAATTCCAGGCTTCCATCCTTGATACAGCAAGTGTGAGCACTTGAGGCAGTGAATGGAGGTGATATTTTGTGGTGGGGAAGGGAAGTAGGGTCTTTTAGAACTATGTGGAATGGGTGGCTACTTGTGGTGTTCAGAGGCAAGGCCTTCTCTGACCCTCTCTTCCTGCTTCTGGCTATAGACAGGCATCTGGGTTCTGGGGTCAGCTGGTCCTGCTGTCCTCTAGAGCCCAGGAAGGGTTGCCCACATAAGACCTTGTCCTGCAGTCCTTGGTCCCTCCTCACTCCAAGCACCACATACAGACTGTCCATACTAGGGAGATGTCCAGGAGCCTTGTTGGGGACTGCAGACTAGAGTGAAATCATCTTGACATCACTGGTTAGAATGAGAAGCAGTGTTATCCTTAGCAGGGGGAATGGAACAGGGAACTGAATCCCAGACAACCAAACACATAAACTTAGGACAGTCAGAGTTGGAGGGAGCTCTGGAGAGCTAGAGAGTCCTCCCCCCAACTATAAATGAGGGATCTGGGGCTGAGAGAAGACAAGACCTAGCCAAGACTATAATAGATCACCTGGCAACCAAGGAAATAGGAGAATTATAGCAGTGAGTCCCAAGAACTAGATGAGGTGCCTCATCATGACCCAGTGAGGTGGGTTTTCCTTCCATTTGACAGATGAGGCTCCTAGCAGGTACCTTGTATTTTGGCACACAGGTCATGAGAGACAGAACCTTCAAACTCTGAATCTTGTACTCAGGCTACTGACCTGGTTCCACAGCTGCTTTCCCAATCCCCCTGCCATCTCCCTTTCTCTGTAGTCTCTCTAAACAGTGAGGGAGAGGCTGGGGCAGAGATGAGGCAAGTCTTGGTGGGCAGTGGGGAGAGAGAAGGGAGAATGAAGGTTTAGCAGTTTCGTGACAAAGAGGAGCAGAATGAACCCTGGCATGCTTGCCAGCTGGTCCTCCAGAGCAGTGGGATGCTGGAAACACCACCCTCCCTCTCTCATTCTCTGCACTGTCCCACTCCCCCAACCTCCTGCAACAGGAGCCATTTGTTGAACAGGCAGTGCTGGGAGGGCCTGGGTGGGGGGAGGGATCACCAGGCCATTTGAGTCAGATCCTTGTCTGGGTCATGGAGCTGAAGACACTGATAGCAGAGGTGGCCAGGTGCCATCCCATGAAACATTTATGTTGGGGGAGAACAAAGGCGGTGTTGTGTTTCATTCTTTGGTGCTGGGGAAAGGCGGGGGGGCAAAGGGAGGGATGAGGAGGAGGTGTGTCCCACAGCCAGCTGCTGAGAGGTTCCTCCATTAGAGGAGCCCTAAACCAGTTAGCTTAATCTTGCCAAGATTAAGGACCAGGGAAGGGTGCAGAAGGAAAAGTGGGGCAGTGAGGAGCTGCTGCTTAAAGTTAATTGAGCTTCGGGATGCCAGGTGTAGGCCGAGGGTGGTCCCAGCTCCTAAAAACACAAGTAGAGCACGTTATGCATCTCTCTGAGTGCTGGTAACTTCATATGTCAAAGACGGCAGAAGTACCCCATCACATGGTTCTTGCAGGAATGGGATGCTATAATGCATCTTGCACAAGGCCTGACATGTGGTAGGTGTTCAGTAAATGTGAAAAACCCCAAACAGCTTTTTCAGTCAGGGATGGATGGGGTGATGCCACACCCCATCCCCAATTCCCACATCTTCGTGGGAATGCCATACCCCAATTCCCAAATCTTCGTGGGTTAGGACAAAGGTTTATTTCTTGATCACGGTACACGCTCGTTGAGGATCAGTGAAGGGTTTTGCTGTCACTGTTCCCTTCCAGAGCCCAGGCTGATGGAGCATCAGCTGTCATCTGGCTGTCATCACTGCAAAGAGAAAGAGAGCTCTGGAAGGTCTCCGACAGCAGTTAAATGCTCTGGCCTGGAAAAGTGCACAGCATCTCTGCTCACATTTTATTGGCTGAAGGAATCTTTATGACTTAGCCTAACATCAAGGGGGACTTACCAGGTTGCTCAGTAGTTAAGAATCTGCTTACCAATGCAGGAGACATGAGTTTGATCCCTGGGTCAGGAGAATCCTCTGGAGCAGGAAATGGCAGCCTGCACCAGTATTCTTGCCTGGAAAATTCCATGGACGGAGGAGCCTGGTAGGCTATACTCCATGGGGTCACAAAGAGTTGGACTGAGCAACTGAGAATGCACGCACACTTGCACACAACTTCAAGGGAGGGAGGCGAGGAAGTATAATCGTTTATGTTCCTTGAATATTTGTGAACAGCTCTAATGACAGCGACACCCATTGAGGGTGCTTCCATCTGACCTTAGTGCCAATAATAATAGCAACAACTAACATTAACTGGCCACTTACCATATACCAGACACTGCAGTAAACACTTCATCACATTTAATCCTCATAACCCTGCTCTGAGTCAGGTATTATCCTTATTTTTCCAGCAAGAGACTGGAAGTCAGAAATGGTAAGTAAACTTGCTTGAGAATACCACGCTGGCCTCTGTTTAGAGCCCGGAGACACTGCAGTGGGGTGGATCTCCCTACTAGGTGGATGGGTGGGGTGCTCATAGAGCACTGTGGCACCCATAGAAACAACCTGTTTCCAAGTCAGAGATCCTGGGCTCTTTTCTGAAACCACTATAGGGAGGTGCTATAGGAGAAGGGGACTGTGCCAGTTACCAGAGGACTCATCACACAAGTAGGGGAGGCCACAGGTTTTATCAAAGGGTTCAGGGAGGGTCACCCCTAGGGTAACCACCCTGAGTATCTTCCTGTTTGTCCCTGAGTCTGAAATGTCACCGCTAAATACATTCAGCTCTTTGGAGAGATGTTTGTCTGGGAGTCTGGGGGAATTAACTTTGAAGCCAAGAAAGTCAGGAGTTGTGGGTGCAGGTCTTGGCTCTGCCGTAGCGAAAGGACTGGGTAACTCCCTTGGTTTCTCTGGGACCTCAGTTTTCTAGTCTGTAAAATGGGATATTAACACATGGTCTACTTCACAGAACTGTTGTAAGGATTGACAGAAAAATGGTATATAAAGTATTTTGTGATCTGTAAGAGAAGTCTGTATTAATAAATCAGCTCCTCCTAGAAAAAAACAAAGCAGGCGTTCATCTAGGTGGGAAGGTAGGATCTGGTATATTGATCTTTATACTTTGCTGTGCTTTTGTTTGATCTGCTGACCTTCCTTGCAAGAACAAGCTGAGCCCCAGGCAGTGACTTTGGGTGCTGTGAGGTGCTTCTCCATGGGTCTCCCGAGTAGGGCACAGCTTTGGGGCTAAAGAGCCTCGGGTCCTGTGAAAGGAGGGCCAGGGTGGGACTGCGGCACAGATAAGGGAGGTGCCCCGTGTCTGCCTGATGGTGGTCCCAGAGGTTGCCCCGGGCACATCCCAGGAATATGCACCTGTCTGGGTGGCTAAGGTGGGGTGGAAGTTTGGTGGGAAAAGTGGAGGGGAGGTGGGGAAGAAGAAATGCTTGGCTGTCGATACTAAATCAATGAGAGCACAGCGTGGCACACAGGCTGTCACTCGGAAAATGCCAACTGTGCGTCAGGCACTCTTCTGAGCACTTCTCCAGTATAAGCTGATTTGAGCCTCACTGAATCCAAACAGGCAGGTACTATTATCCTCAATTTACAGATGAAAAGACTGAGGCACAAAAGCTTACGTAGCTTGCTCCAAGTCACGCAGCTGGTTAGCGAAGAGCCGGGCTTGAGATCCAGGCAGTCTACCCTAGTGTTCCCCAGCTTTTCCTGTTGAGAGAGTCTCCCGGAAGACTGCTTTTAAAGAAGGGATTCCTGAGCCCAACCCTGACCTAGGAATCAACATTTTAAACACATTCAGAGAGGTGTGGACAACTGCCTTGTGCTGTAGTGGGTAAAGGTGTGGAGATCCTATTTGCTTAAATGGAAGGTTCATGAAGGAAACAGCCAGAGATGGGGCTGGAAAACTTCCTGTACTCAATCTAAAATACCTGAGTTGTAGGAGACATCATTATTCGATGTGCTGTAAAAAGGAAAAAAAGCTTCTAATCAAGTTATAGCCTAAAGTTTTGTTATTACACTTATTTCAGAGATGCTGAGGTTTGAACAAAATTACATCTTAGGAGTGATGAGTTCTCTGGGCTGGAATTGGATTTTGGGAGGACTTTGAAGCCGGTGCCTCATCAAGTTCAAAGTGAGGGGCACAGCTGAGGGCCTGGCAGGACTACAGGGTGTCCTGGCAGAACCTCCTGGGGCTGAGAAGTCCTGCTCTGAGCCTTCGCCCCTGACCAATGGCTCCCAGGGGCAGATGACTTCAGGAAGGGAGGCGGCAAGGTGACCACAGTGCACAGGGGGAGGGAGCAGACTGCGCTTCCCTAGCCTGACACCATCTGCACCCCCCGCCCCCCCCCCCCCCCCCCCCCCCCCCCCCCCCCCCCCCCCCCCCCCGCCACCTCAGCCACAGGCCTGATGATCGGCTGCCTGGTCTACCCAGACGGCTGGGACTCAAGTGAGGTCCGGCGCATGTGTGGGGAGCAGACAGGCAAATACACGCTGGGGCACTGCACCATCCGCTGGGCCTTCATGCTTGCCATCCTCAGCATTGGAGACGCTCTCATCCTCTCCTTCTTGGCCTTCGTGCTGGGCTACCGTCAGGACAAGCTGCTCCCTGATGACTATAAGGCCGACGGAAAAGGTAATTCTCTCCACCCCAGGGAGCCGAGGCTTCCTCTCTGCCAGTTGCCTGAGGTGTGTCCCCTGGCCAAGGGTGGGGACACCAAGACCAGTCAAACACAGCTCCTGTCCCAGAGCCCAAGGGTAGTGGAGGGTTGCAGGCTGGCATGTGATGAGGCATGGACAGACCTACATGGCAGAGGCTGTCTGTGATAGAAGGGTGTCCTGCGTCCCCCTGCACTCTCAGGGTTTACAGGGGAGAGAGCCCTGGTCCAGCCCGGGGAGCTAGGTGTGGCCTTCCCATGGAAGGCAGTACTGAGGCTGGGTCTTGGAATAACAGGGGAGGCTGCTGGTGGAGAGAGGAGCAATAGGGGAGCAGAGGGATGAGCTGCTTTGGAAGGAGGAAAAGCAGGTGAAGGTGCAGATGTGACGGCTCCTGGACTTCAGGTGATGGGAGCCTAGCTCCCTTGGATTAGAGTCACCTTGGGATTCTCCATATATCCGTTTCCTCATCTGAGCTTCATTTCCCTTCATTAGGGGGTAGGAGGCAGGTTTTTCCTCGTTTGTAAAAAATACCTACTTTACAAGATTGTACTCAGGAATAAGATAAGACTGTCTGCTCTTCTACTGAAGGTTGTACCAGAGATTATAGCCAGGGGAACTGGGCAAGAAAAAGAAATAAAAGAAATCTGGTTTGGAGAGGAAGTAAAACCATCTCTATTAGCAGATGACATGATTTTGTATATGGAAAATCCTAAATAATCCACTAAAAAACTATTAAAACTAATATATAACTTCAGCAAGGTTGCAGAATATAAGAACAATATACAAAAATATACTGTATTTGTATACACTAACAATGAACAATCTGAAAATGACATTAAAAAAACAATTTCATTTATGATAGCAACAAAAAGAATACAATACTTAGGAATAAATTTAATAAAAAAGTAAAACTTGTATGTGAAAATGAAAAAAACATGTTTAAAGGCCTAAATAAATGGGAATATCCATGTTCATAGATCAGAGGACTTAATGTTGTTGAGATGGCAATACTCCACAAACTGGTCTACAGACTTAATGCAATTTTTATCAAAATCCAAGGCTTGATTTTAGGATCAGCTTGTCATTTGGAAATGCAAGAGACCTGGAATAGCCAAAGTAATCTTAAAGAAAAACAAAGTTGGAGGACACACATGTCCTGATTTCAAAACTTACTAGAAAGGTACAATGATCAAAGTCAGTGTGGTACTGGCATAAGGATAGACAATGGGATAAAACAGAGAGTCCAGAAATAAAATCAAGCATATACGACTGATTTTTCAACAAGGGTGCGAAGACCATTTAATGGGGAAAAGAATACTCTTTTCAATAAATGGTGCTGGGATAACCAGATATTTATATGCAAAAGAATAAAGTTGGGTCACCTACCACACATCATATACAGAAATTAACTCAAAATGGATCAAAGACCTAAATATAACATATAAAATTATAAAACTCCTAGAGAAGACCTTGGATTAGGCAATGATTTCTTATATTTGACATTTGACACAAGTACCAAAAGGAAAAAAAAAGAAATAAACTGGATTTCATCAAAATTGAAAACTCTGTGTGCAAATGTTCACAGTAGTTTTAAGAGTCATGCATCTACAGATGACTGAATGACAAAATGTGTATATCCATACACTGAGTTATTCTTCAGCCATAAAAAGAAATGAAGTACTGGTAATTGCTACAATGTGGAGGAAACCATTGTTAAGTGAGAGGAGCCAGATAAAAAAGACTAGATATTGTATGATCTGATTTGTATAAAATGTTCAGAATAGGCAAATCCACAGAGACAGAAATTTTAGTAATTCTCTGGGGCTGGGAAGAGAGGGGAATTTGGAATTAATATCACTAAAAGTCACAGGGTTTTTTTGGGGGGTGATGAAAATTTCTAGAATCAGCGGTGATAGTTGCATAACACCCACCATCTTGTACAGTTTAAATGAGTCAATTTTATATAAATCACATCTCAATAAAAAAAATAAAAGGGCTTCCCTGGTGGCTAGTGGTCAAGAATCCACCTGCCAATACAAAGGACACAGGTTCAATCCCTGATCCAGGAAGATCCCACATGCTGTGGAGCAACTAACTAACTAAGCCCATGGACCACAATTACCGAGCCCACACTCTAAGGCCTGAGACCCGCAACTGCTGAAGCCCGTGCACCCACAGCCCATGCTGTGAAACCACCTCTGTGAGAGGCCTGCATACTCCAGGGAAGAGTAGCCCCCACTTCCCACAACTAGAGAAAGCCCACGTGCAGCTGGGAAGACTCAACATAGCCAAAAATAAAATAAATCTTAAAAAAAAAAAATTTGCTGAGGATTAGACAGTGTATATAAAGCACCAGCAATGCCTGCACGTTGTAGGTGGTGGCTGAATGCTAGTTCTCTCCACGTTCTGTCCTTCCAGTACCTCCACTCGTTATATCATCCATCTGCCCAGCCATCTCCCCCGACACCTTCTGGCCCAGAGGTCCAGTGAGGGAGGAAGTCTACATTTGGACCTCAAGTCTATTAAGGGAGAGGATCACGCAATATGGAAGCACAAGCTGATAAATATTATGAACAAAAAGTGCAAGCTTTCCTGATAGTGAATAAAAGAGGGGATGGTGTGCAGGCAATTAGCCCCAAAACAAGGCTTGATTGTAAACACATCCTGTTTGTTCTCTTTTTCATTGCAGAGGAAGTCTGAAGCAGCTGGAACATTGGTGAGTAATCCCACTGGAGGGTGGTCTGTGTGCCTTTGGAAGTGCTGTAGCCTTGCAAAATGACTCATGAGGCTAGGCTGTAGGACCTAGGGAGAGAGGGGCAGGGGACGAGTGTGGAGTGTGGGGTAGGAGGGGGCATGGGCTAGCTGGCAAAGGAGACCGTCACTAAGGGCAAACAGGAATCCTCTAGTTTTACTTGTGTCTTGAGAAGTGGGAAAAACACAGGGAGAGAAGAAATAATTTAAAACAGGCAGGTGGTTTCATAAACTCTTCTTTTTGTGGAGCCTGGCCAACAAGAACAGACTGTTTTTAGAAGTCATTATTGTAATTTGGACCCTTATTTTCAGAAGATTTATAAGAGACATAGTGGAAAACCTAATGAAACATAAAATAAAAGACACAGAGAGGAAAACAAATATTACAGAAATCTGGGCTAATAGAATTAGTGTACGGAGTATTAAATTTAGTTCCCTGCTTCCTGATAGCTGAAGCAAAAAGCAAAACAAGACTTAATCAATTTTAATATCTGGTTGAAAAGGAAACATAACATGTTAATTCCCTTATTGTCTTTTAGGTTTCTAAGATGTGAATTAACAAGAACATGAAGGAACACCTTTTAAAAAGAAAGGAAGGGGGAGGGGAAGGAAGGAGTGACAGAGGAAGGAAGGGAAGGAACAGCCCACAGTGGCATCATATTCCTGACAGCTGTCACTTACTGAGGACTTAAAGCTGCTCAGGCATTGTGTGGGTAGGAGAGATATCTCCAGTTTAACTATTTTAATTTTTTCTAAGAACCTTCCAATCCCCGACCACATAAACATACTTTTTTGAAAAACAGTAAATTAGTACTGTTCCCCCTCCCCAGAAATTTTATTAGATGATGTAACCTGCCAGAGGGACAGGGGCTCTGGCTGCAGCAGACCTGGGAGGCGTGCTGTGTGGCAGAAGTGCCCTTGGAGGAGGTTCGCCGTTAGCCCCACAATAGAGCCGCTGCAGACGACCCACAAACTGGAGCACAATTATACCAAAGAAGTTCGGGCACTGTTGCAGAAATCTGTTGGAAATCAACAGATTTCCAAACCTGGGGATCAAGCAAAGGGAGAACCCCCAGGGAATCTGACTTTGAAGACCAGTGGGATTTGATTATAGAACTTCCCCAGGACTGAGGAAACAGACTCTTGGAGGACACAACAAAACCTTGTGTGCACTAGGACCCAGGGAAAGGAGCAGTGACCCCACAAGAGACTGAGCCAGACTTGCCTGTGAGTGTCCGGGAGTCTCCAGCAGAGGCGTCACTGAATACAACAGTCCTGGGAGCTGTGGTATGCTGACATAAGTCCTTTTGAAGGAGGTCACCATTACTGCCATTATCCCTACCATAGTTTGACCTCAGGCCAAACTACAGGGAGGGAACACAGCCCCATCCATCAGCAGAAAATTGGATTAAAGACTTACTGAGCATGGCATTGCCCATTAGGGCAAGACCAAGTTTTCCCCGCAGCCAGTCCCTCACATCAGAAAGTTTCCACGAGCCTGTAGTCCTCATCCCTCAAGGGTGGAAAGAGTGAAAGCCACAGTCACAGGAAACTAACTGAACTGATCACATGGGTCACAGCCTCATCTAACTCAATGAAACCATGAGCCATTACGTGTAGGACCACCCGAGACAGACGGGTCATGGTGGACAGTTCTGACAAAACGTGGTCCACTGAAGAAGGGAATGGCAAACCATTTCAGCCTTCTTGCCTCATGAAAAGATATGACACTGAAAGATAAACTCCCCAGGTTGGTAGTGCCCAACATGCTACTGGAGAAGAGCAGAGAAATAGCTCCAGAAGGAATGAAGAGGCTGAGCCAAAAGGGAAACAATGCCCCATTGTGGATGTCTCTGGTGGTGAAAGTAAAGTCTGATGCTGTAAAGAATAATATTGCATAGGAACCTGGAATGTTAGGTCCCTCAATCAAGGTAAATTGAAAGTGGTCAAACAGGAGATGGCAAGAGTGATCACCGACATTTTAGGAATCAGTGAACTAAAATGGACCGGAATGGGTGAATTTTATTCAGATAACCATAATATCTACTCCTGTGGGGAAAAAATCCCTTAGAAGAAATGGAGTAACCCTCACAGTCCACAAGAGTTCGAAATGCAGTACTTGGGTGCAATCTCAAAAATGATAGAATGATCTCTGTTCTTTCCCAAGGCAAACCATTCAATATCACTGTAATCCAAGTCTATGCCCCAATCAGTAATGCCAAAGAAGCTGAAGTTGAACGTTTCTATGAGGACCTACAAGACCTTCTAGAACTAACACCAAAAAAAGATATCCTTTTCATCATAGGGGACTGGAATGCAAAAGTATGAAGTCAAGAGATACTTGAAGTAACAAGTTTGGCATTGGAGTACAAAATGAAGCAGATCAAAGGCTAACAGAGTTTTGCCAAGAGAACGCCCTGGTCACAGCAAACACCCTCTTCCAACAACACAAGAGAAGACTGTACACAAGGACGTCACCAGATGGTCAGTACTGAAATCAGACTGATTATATTCTTTGCAGCCAAAGATGGAGAAGCTTATACAGTCATCAAAAACAAGACTGGGAGCTGACTGTGGCTCAGATCATGAACTCCTTATTGCCAAATTCAGACTTAACTTAAAGAAAGTAGGGAAAAACCACTAGACCATTCAGGTATGACCTAAATCAAATCCCTTACAATTATACAGTGGAAGTGAGAAATAGATTCAAGGGATTAGATCTGACAGAGTGTCTGAAGAACTATGGACAGAGGTTCGTCTACACTATACAGGAGGCAGTGATCAAGAGCATCCCCAGGAAAAAGAAATGCAAAAAAGCAAAATGATTGTCTGAGGAGGCCTTACAAATAGCTGAGAAAAGAAGAGAAGTGAAAGGTAAAGGAGAAAAGGAAAGATATATCCATCTGAATGCAGAGTTCCAGAGAATAGCAAGGAGAGATAAGAAAGCCTTCCTCAGTGAACAATGCAAAGAAAGAGAGGAAAACAATAGAATGGGAAAGACTAGAGATCTCTTCAAAAAAATCAGAGATACCAAGGGAACATTTCATGCAAAGATGGACACAATAAAAGACAGAAATGGTATGGATCTAGCAGAAGCAGAAGATATTAAGAAGAGGTGGCAAGAATACACAAGATCTATACAAAAACACACAAGAACTATACCAAAAAAGATCTTAATGACCCAGGTAACCACGATGGTGTGATCACTCACCTAGAAACAGGCATCTTGGAGTGTGAAATCAAGTGGGCCTTAGGAAGCATCACTATGAACAAAGCTAGCGGAGGTGATAGAATTCCAGCTGAGCTATTTCAAATCCTAAAAGATGATGCTATGAAAGTGTTGCACTCAATATACCAGCAAATTTGGAAAACTTAGCAGTGGCCACAAGATTGGAAAAGGTCAATTTTCATTCCAATCCCAAGGAAGGGCAATGCCAAAGAATGCTCAAACTACCGCACAATTGCACTCATTTCACACGCTAGTAAAGTAATGTTCAAAATTCTCCAAGCTTGGTTTCAACAGTACGTGAACTAAGAACTTCCAGATGTTCAAGCTGGATTTAGAAAAGGCAGAGGAACCAGAGATCAAATTGCCAACATCTGTTGGATCACAGAAAAATCAAGAGAATTCCAGAAAAACGTTCACTTCTGCTTCATTGACTATGCTAAAGCCTTTGACTGTGTGAACCAAAACAAGCTGTGGAAAAGTCTTAAAGAGATGGGAATACAAGACCATCTTACCTGCCTCCTGAGAAACCTGTATGCAGGTCAAGAAGCAAGTTAGTACCATATATGGAACAACAGACTGGTTCAAACTTGGAAAAGGAGCATGTCAAAGTTGTATATTGTCACCCTACTTTTTAAACTTATATGGAGAGTACATCATGGGAAGTGCCGGTCTGGATGAAGCACAAGCTGGAATCAAGATTGCCAGGAGAAATATCAATAACGTCAGATATGCAGATGACACCACCCTTATGGCAGAAAGTGAAGAGGAACTAAAGGTGAAAGAGGAGAGTGAAAAAGCTGGCTTAAAACTCAACATTCAAAAACCTGAGATCATGGCATTTGGTCCCATCACTTAATGGCAAATAGGTGGGGAAACAATGGAAACAGAGGGTTTATTTTCTTGGGCTTCAAAATCACTGCAGATCGTGACTGCAGCCATGAAATTAAAAGAGACTTGCTCCTTGGAAGAAAAGCTACGACAAACCTAGACTATTAAAAAGCAGAAATTACTTTGCCGACAAAGGTCCATGTAGTCAAAGCTATGCTTTTTCCAGTAGTCATGTATGGATGTGAGAGTTCCACCATAAAGAAGGCTGAGAGCCAAAGAATTGATGCTTTTGAACTGTGGTGTTGGAGAAGACTCCTGAGAGTCCCCTGGACACCAAGGAAATCAAACCAGTCCATCCTAAAGGAAATCAACCCTGAATATTCACTGAAAGGACTGGTGCTGAAGTTGAAGCCTCAATACTTTGGCCACGTGATGCGAAGAGCTGACTCATTGGAAAAGACCCTGGTGCTGGGAAAGACTGTGGGCAGGAGAAGCGGACCACAGAGGATGAGATGGTTGGATGGCATCAGTGACTCGATGGACATGAGTTTGAGCAAGCTCTAGAAGATGGTGAAGGACAGGGAAGCCTGGCATGCCTGCAGTCCATGGGGTCGCAAAGAGTCAGACACGACTGAGCGACTGAACAAAAAATTTTAATATGCATAAATTACCTCAGGAATCTTGTTAAAATTCAGACTAATTTAGCTGAAGTTCAGAAATCCAAGCACTATTTCTAACCAGCCCCCCAGTGATAAGCTGCCGGCTTGGGGTTACACTTTGAGTAGCAAACTATTAGAGTATAAACATTTTCTCATGACTTTGCAATGTTCCTTATTAAATTTTTTTAAAGCCAAAAACTCCACAGCACTGTTGTACCATTTCATTGCTAAACCAGACCTTAGTTAGCCATTTAGGACTGCTATCACGGAAAACTTTTTGCTTCTGTTGATAAATTCTGGGGTGGCATTACTGAATCAAAGATAAACTAGCTGTCTTTTTCTTGCCCTATGTATTTTTTTACATCTTCAAAGACATTTATGAATTTTTACTTGAAGGACACTGATATTATATACTATTGAGGAAGTTTGCATGTCTAGAGTAGAACTGAATTAAAATGTGAGTATTGCGTTTTTATTTGCTTAACAACGTCAAATTCTATAATGTTTCTTTTTTTTTTAAAAATATGACAGGTCATCTATTTCCCTGACAATGGAAAAATGAGCGAATCAAATTCTTCAGAAAACTTGTTCCATGCTTCCCTGTGTCTGCTAGTCTAGGCCTGAAGTCCTGAGCCTTTCATTATAGGATTAGAAACTGACAACAGTTTCTGAGAGAAGACCTCTTACTATATTCGGAAAACTCCAGTGAGGCAGAAATGCAGTGACCACATCCAAGATGTTCAGAGTAATGGTTTAACTCTCCTGACTAGGAACCCACCTTCTCTTCCTATCCCTTCACCCCAGCAAGTCGCGTTACCATCCCGAGGCCTCTCTGTAAAATGAGAGCAGAATGAGTCTGTGTCTATGGTGAGTCCCCGACAGTCTAATTCACTGAGGATACTTCTTTGAAAGCACCCAGAAATTGCCATCCAGCTCTTAGAGGGCAATTAAAAAGAGGTGACTGTAACCATGCTGGATCGTTTCAGGTTGAGGTTTAGGGGGTCCTTTGCTTTTTTCCTCAGTTTTTTTTTTTTTTTTTTTTAATTGATGCACAGAGGAAACGACTAGAGGGGTTACCGGAACCTGAATCCATCAGGAAGTCTCATAAAGACATGTAAAAACTGTCAAGACTAAATTGACTTTTCCCCTTTTGGAACCAAAAATCTTATTTCTTCAGTGCCCACACTGACCCAAGTCAGAATGGGCTACCAGTTACAAAAAGTTACTAGTGGCCAAGTAATTTGTTACAATATAGATCATCTCTTGTTTAAAAAACAAAAACAACAACAAAAAAACTTTAGGTTTGGTACGTTAATTGGTGAATCTTACCAGTCTCCGGAGGGGAACTCAATTTAGGTAATACCTCATTGCAGCAAATGCCAAGACAAAGACAGGCTCTTTAGGCTGTTCCCTGTCCTCAGGATGGTATGTTAAAGCAGGGTTTTGCTGATTACGTGCAGTGAGTGATCCAGGAAGAACAAGTGTTCTTTTTCTGACCTTGGTACATTTCCTTAGTAACGTATGGGTGCTGATCTTTCACAGGTAGAAAGGGGTAAATGCTGAACAAAACCGTAATGGATCTTGATCAACCAGCAGTGGCATGGAAAACAGGCCTATTCTGGGCTGCTGGGCATGCTTTTTAACCAATGCACTCGGACACCTGCCCAGTCGGTGCAGTGTTTCTCCTCTAGCTCAGATAGGCTAAGTATGAGTATCCCAGCATCGTCCTAGTGGTTGATGATGGGAACTATTGGGATGGGACTTATGAGTGATCACATTCATGTTTTCTTGTGCTGATAAACTTATTTCATTGTCAGGCATCTACTTTATGCAAGCAAGCTTTTTTTCTTTCTTTTTCTTTTTTTGCCACATAGCCTGTGGGATCTTAGCTCCCCAACCAGGGATCAAACCCTGGCCCACAGCAGTGAAAGCAATCTTAACCACTGGACTGCCCACAAGTGACAGAATTTGGCCAATTCTGCAGTTTAGTGACGTTTCTAGCTCGGTTTGTTATTTCTTGTAACTTTTTATAAAAGGCAAAAGAAAACTTTCTAAGGCCTCCTTGCCTTTAAAAGATTTCTCACCAGAATGGCAACCATGAAGGTTCAGAGAAGCTTCTGGGGGCTTCAGGTACATCTGCCAATAGCCTTCACCTTGCCCTCAAAAGTGAGTTTCACCAGAGGAGGAGTGGATGTTTACCAATCTGGAGAAGATCTGCAAATCTAAGTCACATGAGTCAGCATTTCATCTTTTGCTTTATCTTCAAGAAAACTCAGAATTCAACCTCTCCAATAAAGTGATGATTTTCGTTGACAGTAACTGCATCAGCTTTTCTCAAGTGGTTTGATCTTTAAATTCAGATTTCATCTTTGAAAGTATACAGAAAAGTCAATAAAATCAGCACTCCTCTAACCAAGCTTACTATACTCCTCCCTCTGCCTTTGGCTGGGACACAGGAATGGTTGTGATGCCCAAGCTTGAACAGTGACTAGCACTGAGCAGGTCAACAGAGGAAGGCCTTATGATTTATATCTAAAATGTGAACCAGAAGGATGTCCTTCCTAAATGCTTTCATTATCTTACATCTCTGTATTAGTTACCTGTTGCTGCATAACAAATTACCCCAGGACTCAGTGGCTTAAAACATTTCCGTTTCTGCAGGTTGAAAGTGAAAGTTGCTGTTGTGTCCGACTGCAAATTCTCCAGGCCAGAATACTGGCGTGGATAGCCTTTCTCTTCTCCAGGGCATCTTCCCAACCCAGGGATCGAACCCAGGTCTACCTGCATTGCAGGTGGATTCTTTACCAGTTGAGTCACCATGCAAGCCCAAGAATACTGCAGTGGGTAACCTATCCCTTCTCCAGGGGATCTTCCGGACCCAGCAATCAAACTGGGATCTCCTGCAGTGCAGGTGGATTCTTCACCAACTGAGCTATCAGGGAAGCCCTTCTTCAGGTTAAGAATTGGCAAGGATTAGCCAGGTGACTTTGCATCGTTTCTCACTGGGTTGCAACTAAGGTGCTGGGTCTGCTTCCAAGCTCAGTGGTTGTCTGTAGGACTCAGCTTCTACAGGTGGCTGGGCCAAGGGCCCGAGTTCCTCGCTAGCTGAGGGCGTCTAAGGGCTATTCACCGGGCAGCTTGCTTCCCCAGAGCAAGGGTTCCCAGACAGAAGCCATGGCCCCTTTGTAACCAAAAAGTGACATCCTGTTCCTTTTCAACAGTCACAAAGTCCAGCCCACCTTAAAGGTGAGGGAATTGTGTAAGTGCTTGAGTGCTAGGTAAGAATCATTGGGGTCCTTTAAAAAGTTGTCTCAGTTATTAAAAACTACTTTCCTGCTGAAATGGGCTTTTACCAGAATGCCTTACTGCAACAAAGATTATATTCTAGTAACCTTACATGCTGATGGATAACATTTGTTTTGTAATAAATTGCTGAAGATGAAGGGGCTTAACCCTCAAATTCCTCCCATTTTTGCTATTCAACCTCAAGGATTTATTACTATAAATAGGTCCTCTAATTTCCAACACTGACTAGACTTTCCTCTGTATTTAATAAATCCAAAGCAACCAATGAAATGTCTTAAGGGCACAACTTCTAAGAACACAGCTGATACTTTCCTAGCACAGTCCAGTTCTGCCAGCTGAGCAAGGCTTGCTATTGTTGCAGCATTGACATGGGCAACAGCCAGACGTGATTAAGGGCAAAAGAGAAGATTATGGTAAAAGAGTGAACTTGGCAGGATATAAAGCCAGATAATCTATGTATGGAAAACCCTCAGGAACAAAAGTAGGTACTAATGTAAACTTGCCTAGTTAAAGCTTCTAAACACATGATCTCAAGTTTTCTGGTTTTTTAACTGGGATGTTTCTGATATCATAAGGAGGTGGTGTGGGTTAATATTTGTGCAACGACTTAAAGGACAAATACATATCATCTAAGTAGTTTTTGAATTTCACCTCTGGAACAGCTTAATGGTTTCCCTGTGGATACTCAGGGCTGTAACTCCAACTCAGTTTGATGGTTCTTTTGAGACAGCTTAACACAAGACTTAGAGGGACTGCCTAGAATTGTCAGTCTGATGAACATACTGGTTTGAGAAATTTCAATTTAATTTTTGGTTGTTTTTCAAACAGGTTACATTCTGGTCTATACTACAATACGAACACACTGCATATACCTTAAAGCACAATTCAATTAAAACAAAATAATTAAGCAGTTTACGTAGAATTTAGGGCTAGACAAGGGCTTTATGAAGAAACATTATCACAAAAATGAAAGGCAAATTAAAAACTGGAAAATGTGACAGAAAAATGGCAAACATGTTACCAAATCATCAAACAAGGAAGCATGCCGAAAGAAAAATTGGGTAACGGAGGCAAATGACCAAAAAAAGGCCAATAAAACCTATGAAACAAGCTTCTGACTGTACTAGTCATCCAATATGCAAATTAAAACAAGATACTCCCCTTTTGGGGCAATCAAACTGGCTATTAGGAATAAAATGAGTAAGCTTACAACAGGCTCATTCAAACACTGTTGCTAACCACAAAGCAGTCCAACTGTTGTTCTCCACTTAAGTTAGGCAACATTTACTAAACGCCTTAAAAATGTGCTTACTCTCTGCCCCAGCCAATCCATTTCTAAGAATTTATACTGAGGGGTGAGAGACAAGTATATGAAAACCTGTGTATTCCAGTGCCTTGAGGTTCACAAAATTTTGATATTTTGCACTTTGTGATCTGTAGAGAGAGAGAAAAAAAAAGAACCCACAAATAGGAAAAACGGTGCTGAGTTACAGGGGATAACAATTTTCTTAGAATTTTCCAAAATGTACTTTGTTAATCCCACCACACCTCCAATTTAATAGAAGCAAAGCTACAAACCCCACAAAATGACATGTGTTTAAGTTATACAGTTTCATGGTATATTTAAGTTCAAAAAGCAACTCAACCAATCCGTTCCTCCATTCTGAAGCTAGGTCAGATCAACTTGGGCAACAAACAGAAATCTTCTGGAAACATGTAGGTTATTAAATAATTTTATTGTACTGCATTTACAAAGAAAACAGACAATGCACCCAGTAGAAAGAATAAAAATGTGTTTGGGGTTTTATTTTTTACTGAGAGCAAATAGAAATCCTTTAGTGAGATCCTGGCAATTTGACAGTAAGTTCAATAAAGGTACATGGGATACTTGGAAGATCAAATTCTACAGCTGCCTCTTTCTACGGCTTTGAATTCATCTGGCTCCTTAAGAGATGGGGGGAAAGCCCTTATTTGGTGGGAAAACATTTCCAAGATGCAGTTACACGTTCTCTCATTACATTTCTCTTCATGTTAGTTGTTAAAACAGGGCCTTCTATTTGTGTATGTTTTGCTTAGTTCACCTTAATGTCATCACCAGAATTCCTATCATTCCACAATTGTGATTTTACAGTGTAGCAAAGAATTCAGTTCTAGTCTGGTATTGCTTTAGATGTATATATCGCTGAAAACCAAAAGTGGATTAGGACTGCTGAAGGATTTTCCCTGCCGTTGTTTGATACAATCTATTTTCTTTATTCTTGATAGGTGCATAGACAGCCTCACTTACACTTCTTTCTACAGGAACATGTCTGATTTCAGGATTACCATCAGGGACCCGATGCACTGGCTGGCCCGTCACTCAGGGCAGTACGTTTGTGAGTAAATGGATGCGTAACTGCACCACTTGGCTGGCCGGTTACTCAGGGTAACACGTCTGTGAGTTAAATGGATGCGTAACTGCACCACTTTTCCTTTGCCTTTGTTGGTAAATGACAGAACCTAGATTCCAATTTTCTGTACAGAAAGTTGGCCACCCAGCAGTCTCATCGCTGCTTTGTTAGCGGAGCCTTGAGTTGCACCTCCTTGGCTTTCTGTAAATCAGTCCTGTAGCCACTTCTGGAGAATGCTGAATCCCCAAGGCCCACTTGGTCCGTGCAGAAGCAGCAGCTGTGACCCCCCAATCCTGCCCCTCTTTTGCTTTTCAATATGACCCGAGGAATATATGTAATGTCTAGGGCAAGTCTAGGAGAGGCTCATTCTAAAATAAGATTCACAAAGCCTTTTCTCATTAAAAAAAAAAAAGCCTCAAGTACATTTCAATCATCTCAAAATTTAAAACTTACATTATACAAGGAAATAGCAGCAGAGAATGGCTAATCTTAAACCAATCGAGAAAGAAAAATAATAAAAACAAACACAACCCTCAAAATAAACAACAATGAAAAAAGTGCCATCCCACCCCCTCCCCTTGGTTCTTGTATCCCGGGATTTCGTTTAAGACCTGAAGCCTCTGAGAAAATGAGAAGGGCAAAGCCATAAGGGGAAACTGCTTCACGGCTGAATTCTGGATGAGGTAAAGCAAAGGCCCTAAATAAAAACTGGGGACTGTTTGTAAAAAAAAAACCAAGAACTCTAGGATAGTTTCTTCTCAGATGGGACAAACCTCTGAAACTTAGTTCTCTTTCCTAGAGTCATCCTGAATTCTTTAATTATGGGGCAATAAACTCAAGCGCAATGAGTAAAGTGCCAGCCAGGGATTAAAAACAAAACAAAAAGCAAACAGCCAATCAAAGTAATTCTGCTCTTAGGGTACAGAAAAGACACAGGAAAGGACTGTTTGCAGAACATATGTGGTTCTGAAGAAATTACTAGTCAATGGTTCCAGTTTTGTTTCCATCAAAAATCAGACTGAAGATTCGAGGACCTAAGGGTTATTAAAGGATGAAAGGAATTTGACAGTGCTTTGAACAGTGATAAATGTTACCTAAATTTGGTGTTTATACAGCTCATTTAAAAACATAGTAGCCTAAAAGTCGCAGAAAAAAATGTGAAGATAGAGAACAACAGAAACAATCCAGGAAGATGATGCAGCCTGGATACAGCAAGTTTAATGTCTCTGCTGTACACAGAAGTAACACCCTTTCCCCTTCTCATCCTTATGCTGGCAATAGGATATGCACTAGAATATTTGACTCTTAGAGTCAGTGAATAAAAGGATGAGCTCATACATCTTCATAGCTCTTTTTAAAAGGATGCTTATAATTTAAAGGATGTCCTAATGGAAAGACAAGGGTACAGGGTATGAGGCTGTTTCACATTTTAGTCCATTAGTCTTTGGCAGAGCCCAATCAAGGCCAATTTCACCTAGGATGCCCAATGGCTGTGGGAGGATCTCCACAGGGTCAAGTAAGCAAACCCAAATGAACATGTTGGATTAAACAAAAGACACAAAACACCCTAGAAACCCTTGAAGGCAGAGCTTCACCCTGAAAAAGGAAGGGGGAAATGCTTGGAGGGGAGGGGTGGAGGGCCAGCCTGTGATCTCTGCTGCGGTGCTGGACTGGGCTTAAGAGTTGAGCCAAGGGTGCCGGAGACAATCAGCGGCAGTGGCCCTCTTCTCGGGGATCAGCTCCAACATGGGCAGTAAGAAATCTGTGAAGCCAGCTGCCTCTTCCTGAGACCACTCATACTTCTCCACTAGAACCTCAAAAAGGCCCCAGGGTTTCAGCTTCGTGATGTGTTTCAGGTCACCTACGGTAAAGACAGTACAAAGAAACTGACCAACACTGGTAAGTGACACTGCTCTGTGGCAGTCCAGGCACTAATCCAGGCAGTCTATCAAGAATCAAACTGCCATCAGAATCTAATCCTTCTCCATTCATAAGGCACCTCTCTTATCTAATGCATTCCTGGGAAAGAAGTGTCTCCATTTTTCATGAGGGCCTAAAAATTTAAAACAGTATTTTGATCCACCATTCTAGGATTTTTCATCCTGATCAAGTTGGATAGGCCTGTCAGGAACTAGGTATTCACTAAACTCAAAATTAAAAGCCAATATACTCAGCATGGTCTCATGGTATTCAGAGGCAATTTATTACCACATACTAAGAATAATTTGCTTGTACTCTATTTTTGGCTCAACAATCTAGTAAACGTTGTTTCAAAATAAGGCAGTAATTAAAAAATAAGAGCTAAAAACCACATCCAACATGTATAAAAGTAACAAAACTAAAAAAACAAATTTTCAGATACAGCTGCATCACATTGTACCATTTTAGAACATAAATCTCCTTTTGCCTCCTCGAAACAAATTTTTTTTTTAAAGATAGTCAATTATCAGTGACTTACTAAGGTCAAAGCTGCTTTAAATTTTTTTCTTATGTAACGCTTATTTGAAGTCTCTTTTGTGGACGGTGAGTGCCTGATTACCTACTTGGTACACACATGCCGTTAACCTGACTTTGCACACAAGGAACAACTCTCAGGAAGCACTTCACCATTTTCTTGCCCCAAGTAGAAACATTAAGAAATGCTTGCTCTCAAGTGCTGACAAAAGATTTTTCTCAGCACAAGTGTAGAGATTTTGAGGAAAAAGGGAACCATGACGAAAAGGGAAAAAAGGTTAGACAGTTTTCCAGCCCCTTGTAGGATCAGGTTTTCACATTTCAGTATTTGGAATGCATAAGAAATACATATTTAAATATGCCAACATAATATTATTATCCAGTAAAAAATTTAAGGTGAATTTTATCTTTGTTTTCCTTACTAATAAATGATAACATAAACTTATGAAATAGAAAGTACAAAGTTAATTAATTCTACTTGTCTTTTGATAGAACTCTCTCAGCAAAATCTACCCATTTTTCAGAAATGCTATAGTAGGAGTAATCAACGAACTACGTGCCAGCTATTAATTTAATATGAAGTAATCCCCATTTAGAAATCAGGAGACTGAGTTTGGGTCAAAGACCACATCAGTAGAAGAGCAGCTGGAATCTGAACCCAGACGGTCTGGCTCCAGTCTCTGCTAAGTCACAGCTCTGCAGTCAAGGCAGAAGTACCCTTCTTTAGGTGCTGAGGACACTGTACCCAGCAGTACTTACCTCTTCACTGTCAAACACTTTTGTCCCCTCAATGTCTGGGAACAAACACACTTCTTTTACCTTTTTTGGTGAAAAATTCCTTGGAATATTTTCCTGCCACAATGAGCTTGCGAGGCACCTTCCCCAGAAGTTCTATGATCAATGCAATGTGATCTGTATGTTTCAAACATTTCAAGAGGGGGGGAAAAAGACATACATAACAGGAATAACGAATGTAGTTCTAAACACTGGCAGAAAGAGTAGCATGCACACCTCTTTGTAAAGCATTTCAGCTTGCTTTCTGTCCTAAATGAGAAGAGGACTCTATCCATCTAATGGAGAATCCAGAAAACCATTACAAATCAGGTAACCACTCCAGTGGGACTTGAGTGGTAACTAAAAACCATCTTGGTGTGAATGCTCTGCTTCCTGAAGCTGCATCCCTGGGACCTAGATGAAAACTCATTTTAACAATACTACCTCTGCGATTGAAGAAGTCCTGTGAATATTTCCCACTGAGGGCAAAGCGTCTTGGAATTCTGCCTATCAGCTCTATAATGTGCGCAATGTGGTCTAAAATAGAAGGGTAAGAAGAACAGGATCAAGGATAAGCTGTAAAAGAGGTTTTTCTATGAATAGCTTTTTCAAGAACTAGCTACTTAAAAGTAACTACAAATAAAACCCACGATACTCAAGGGAAGACTGGGAAGGCCAAGAATTATTTCAGGTGATTGATCACCTATAGTTGGCAAGTCCCATTCTAAAGTTTGGAGGCTTATCTATTTTATTTCTATTTTGTCTATATGTCCAGGTTCAGGTGGGTTTTACAAGTAAGGTAAAAAGTGTATCAATATACTTCAGATATTCTAGGATAGATACTGATAACAGATATTTATAACAGTGCTCAATAGGGCTTTGCGGGAAATAATATCACTTTATTTAAGAATGTTCATGACAAAGCACTCACATATGATTAAGTTTTCACAATCCCCTTGTAGAACAGGCCAAAAATTAATATATTAATACATTTTAAAACTGAGAAAATAAAACCTCAGGGAGAATGGACTACTTGGCCTACATAGCTAATGAGAGCTGGAGCTCAGATGAAAACCCCTATCTCATCATGTCTTGTCCAGAGGGTTTTTGTAATTTAATAAATCGTATTTTTAAAGAAAAAATTAGCACCAACATTTAAAGCATGGCTATTATACTTGACTACATTTGGCCCTAAAGTCATGTAGCGCCTTCTAACTGTCACAGCAGGAATATGGACCGTGAGCACTGCTAGGGAGATGTGCAGTCTGCCACCAGGAGACGAGCCTGGACTAGCCAGCATCTACACCTACAGACAGCTCCACTACCTCTTCCTGCAGGTGACAGAAAATAAACACATGAAGAGATTTTAAAAAGCGATGGCTCCTAGCCACAAAACAGTTTTAAAAATGACTTTAATCCTGTAGTTATAGAATCAAGCTCAAAAGGAATCACTTAAAACTTCTAATAATGTATCTTAGAGGGGAATAATATGCTAGGGACATTCACATATCTGGGAATTTGGGACGGTTTCAAGTGCTTCCTATTTTACATGTAAAGGACTCACTGGTGTCATTTAAAAGCAATTTTATATTCATGAACTCACTATAACCTCTGGGCAGTCTGACTGAATTTATGATCTGGTAACAAGTATTTCACTGACATGAAATTTTTGCCAATTTTAGGCAGGATCTGCAAATAAATATCTTTGTATAAATTAATTATAAATGAGACTATAAGTTGTCTTACTGTAAATTTCCAAGTAAAATATTGGTTCTTTTAATATTTTTCTTATACTAAGGAACTATTTTTCCCTTGAAATCATTACATTACTTTTAGTTGCAGCAACCTACCTCTGGTTTATCAATTAATCATAGGATTAATATACCTGACAGGCAAAATGATTAAGTATTATTCTAAAGTTTAGAGCTGTGGAATGTCACTAATAGCAGAAGACATGCTACTCAGACCCCAGTCCTACCATGACTCCTAACTGTGCCTACACTAGCCAGGGTAAGCGTTTACTTTTTCCTGCTCCTACAGGTCAAAGAGTAGTTAGTACTCTGAGGTTTTATCTAGGACTATTAGTATTGACTGGAACAGCAGGGAGTAAGCTATGATCTAAATATCTAGGGTAACTGGTTCTCTCATGTCTCTTGAGACTTTCATTTACATTTCACTTTTCAGGTTTGGTTAGCCTAATACCCCATACAATATAATTCTAGCCACTATGAGGTTTGTACCACAGACTATTTACAGGGAATCTAAGGAAATAAAGAAAAAAAATTAATTACCCTTAAAAACAGATATAGAGGGCTTGCTTTCTTGTGCTGTGCTGTGCAGTGCAACACGTGGGATCTTAATTCCCTGACCAGGGATTGAACCTGAGCATCGGGAGCGTGAAATCTTAACCACTGGGCATTTCTAAAGCAGTGTTAAGTCTAAGCCCCCAAACTTACAATCCAGAAAAGCAGCAAGCAGATAACAGGGAAAACCAAGTGTGTACAGAGGTAGTAATTACAGTATATTCTTAAAAGGGGCTTATGTACTGAAATTATGTCCAAATTGTACCCATTAACACAGGTATATGACTACGGGGATCAGTTAGCAGAGCATTAGGAGGTTTTACTAACACAGCCTGCTGACATCCCAGTTTGAGAAAGAGCACTGTCAGTTCCATACGGCACAGAACCTGTTTTCTTAAATAATCAAGGAACGCACAGAAAGTAAAAGACCTATTTTCCACCCTGGGTGGGTAGAGTGGCAGTACTCTCTCAAAGTAATCCCCACTGATTCTGAAAACAAAAGTGCCAAAATCATATAATAAAGAAGGTAAAACATTCCTTTAATAAAGTTCTGAAATTCATGCTATCATCTAGTTACTTGAATGCCACCATTTAAAAAAAAATAATCACACATTTAGTTGTCTGGTTTCACAGCCTCTCAGATAGAGCAACTGACAGCTTAGGCTTTTCCTATTGGTATTGCAAAATATAAATCTGTAATATTTTATTTTAAAGTGAAGTGAGTGAAGTTAAGTCACTCAGTCGTGTCCAACTCTTTGCAACCCCATGGACTGTAGCCCACCAGGCTCCTCCACCCATGGAATTTTCTAGGCCAGAGTACTGCAGTGGATTGCCATTATGGAATTCTAAATGTTAGTATCATTTAAAAAGAAAAAAATATAGCTTTCATTTTCAGAAAGGAAAATAAAAAAGAACA
The DNA here is from genome assembly GCF_019320065.1 of Cervus canadensis. NCBI lineage: Eukaryota > Metazoa > Chordata > Mammalia > Artiodactyla > Cervidae > Cervus > Cervus canadensis. The sequence goes on from NC_057413.1 coordinate 41,289,434, forward strand.
CTAAATGTTGTATAATTTATATAGACAAAGAGGATATATTCTCTGCATTCAAGGAGTGTATGTATGTTGAAATTGACTTCCAAATAAAGATGGAAGCATAACTAGGCAACAAATTGATGAACAGGTAGATCCAAACTGGGTAAAGAATGAATCCCTGATTTATTAATATACAGGAAGGAAGACAACTAGATGCTTTAGAAGAAACCTGGCAAATGCAAGCTTCAGTTCAACCAACTGTGGTGGCCTGTTCTCTAACCCTTACACAGAATTCTTTAACATCTATTATAAAACATCTACTGTATCTAATACTTAACATAAAATGTATTTCTTTTCTGGGATTTACATACACTCAGCACCCTAGGAACACTGAGAGTCTTTAGTACTAACAAGTGTCAGCCACCACGCAGAGACAGGACCTACCTTCATCTCGCGTGTACTCTTCCCCTGAATGAGGTTCAAATAAGTAGTCGCCTGTGGCCAGTTCAAAGGCCTAAGAAAAAGAGGAAAAGCTTATGAAAGCATTAAAAAAAAAAAAAAAAACCTCTCGGAAGTTTATTGCTATTTGGCTCAATTTTAAGTAATAATTTTTTTTTCTTGGAAAAACCTGCAAATGATCATTGAAAACACTGTCTAAGATTATTCTTAAAGAGCTTTCCTTTCATACCTGCACCTTAATAAAATGGAGCAGGAAAACTGCAAAAGCTCAGTTAATATCAATATGTGGATTATTCCAAGCTCCCTGCGCCCCAATCTCTTGATCATTAATTCAACTCTCTTAAGTTTCTCTTTTTGCTCAGAGAGGGACGTGTATCTAAGGTGAATCTAAGTTATTAAATTATTCATGAGGTGTTTTTTAATAAATTCACGCAGCTAGAAATTAAGATTTTGTACCTAAAATCAAAACCAAAAAAATTCAGAAATTTTTCTACTTAGGGCTCTTTAGAATTTGGTAGAAAGCACTTTTAAAGTAAGTTTTGCTTTGGAAAACACTTGTTAAACTGTCCTGGATAGAGAGTTCCCAATTCCTTGGGAACTATAGAGAATCAGAAAAAGATGAAGTATAAATGGAGTCAGGAGCCACTCATACTGATCAGCAGGTATGCATCCACCAACCAGAAAAAGAGAGGCATGCCTCCTATAACAAGAAAACTTGTAAACAGAGTTTAAGAGGGTCCGAAAAAGTGATTTCCTTAGAAATGTCAGTACAGAGGACAGCATCTGAGTGATAGGGCTGTATTAATTTTTCAGTGATTAGCAAGAGAGCAAGTAATTTAACAGCAGTTTTAAAAAGGACCTTATTGATATAAAAAGGACAGTTAACAGCCAAGTGCTAGTAACCACGGGTTAATTTAGACTGACTCAATGGTACCAAGTATCCCAATCCCAGACAATCTCAGGAATGTGGGGTGGATTAAGTTGGGGCACATTCTCAATTTAGATCCAGGTCTAGGTCTTGGTGGTCTGCCAGTGTCACAACAGAAGAGTCTTTCTCAAAAATGTATCACCTGGGCCCTACTACTGCCCAGAACAAGACCACAAAACCACAAGTTTCAAGATTGTCTCTAAAATGTCAGCAATGCTGTGGATTCTTGCTCAGCATAGCTTGTTTTACATGCCAGCAGTTCATTACTGAACTACACTGATAAAGCAGATACTTGTTATACCCTCAAAGCAGAACAGAAACAAACGGATTCTTGTTCATCAAAATTTGTCAATCTCTCCTAAAAACAGTACTTTAATTTTTCTGTCTCATGTTGGGACTCAGTGAAAATACTACAAGTTAAAAAAAAAGACAGTTTTCTAAAAATTTAAAATACTCTAGGCACTTCTCTGGAAGTCCAGTGGTTAAGTCTCCACCCTTCCAATGCAGGAGGCATAGGTTCAATTCCTGGTTGGGGAACTAGAGTTCCTTCCACATGCCATGTGGTGTGGCAAAACAAAAACAGAACAAAAAAACTAAAACTTTCCACCTAGATACTTAAAGTTCTCTAAAAGAACTTTATTTTTGGAACATAAGGTAGTTGCTTATTAGTTACAATTTTATAAGTAACAGTACAAAAAACCCAACCCAAACCAAAAGATCACAACAGAACTAAAAACCCCTAGAAATTTGATTACAAAACACCTAGTTTAACATCTTTCCTTCACAGATGAGAAAACTGACCAGAATAGAAAGGCCAAGTCCATCCCAGAATCAAGGGCTCTGGTTTCTACACTCCTGTCCTTGTCTCACGCTAACCAAAGGGCCTGTTCTATGCCAGTCAGGGTCATGCTAACAGACACAGGCAAAATCAGTTATTAAATCCAGTGTGCTGGTACCTCCAGATAATGGAATATCATTCAGTGCTAAAAAGGAATGAACTATCAAGTCATGAAAAGACATGGAAGAACCATAAATGAGTATTACAAAGTAAAAAAAAAAAAGTTAACGAATCATGCTGTATGATTTCAACTATATATGATACTCTGGGAAAGGTAAAACTATGGAGACAATATCTATTTATTCATTCTTAAAGCTCTTCACAGAACATTCCCTTCTTATAACTGTGCTTCTAACTTTGTAGAATCAATCACTAAAGTGGTAGGCAATCTCACAACTTGCCTTTTTACTTCTCAGAAAGGGTCCCAATCTTTCCATCAACTAATTGCACTGGATGAAGGAGGATCCATGTCTCCAGGACACTTCTGATATTCCAAGATTTATTTTTATTCTCAGAGTATGGTGATATTTAGAGCAATATTTCTATGTCTATTAGCAAATGAGAGAAGTTTGGGGTAATAAATGGGGCTAAAGTTTTCGTGATACTGTCTCAAGTCAGTTAAAGGCTTTCTTTCCCTTGGTCAACAAAATTCCTGTATGTGAGCTGGTCCAAAGAGGGGCCTAGGTTAACCACCCCCTCTTTCATTTTTTTGGCCTTACTTCTTAAGCCTGACATTGTAAATACTATCTTAAATAGCAAGCAGGACTTACTGCCCTCAACTAAACGATTAAAAACCGCATCAGAGTAAACTGAAGGCCACCTACAAACTAGCTATATTTTGTATGGGGGCATCTCTATCAGTTATTTCCTCTACCAAATCAAATCCCTCAATACAAAGCTTTAAAGTATGGCAAGAAAGAAGCTTTTTTCCCAATGTTTTTTCATCTTGTGTACACAATACCAAACTATCTTCATTTCAGGTAGCCCTCCTGATTAAAAGACCACTGATGTGTCAAAACAAAATAATAACTGAAATTATAGCTTTAATATGTTTCTGGTTTAGTTGACTTATTTGATGGCCTACAAGTATTTATTAAGTACTATTGTATACTAATGAATTTGTTTGATCTTGTTCTTGTTTCCTGGGAGGGCGCCTCTAAACTCTTGGGATTTCCAAGTCATAAAAGTGACCCGTATTCATGGTGGGCCCCTTAGGACCACACTTCAGTTTATACTAATGAGGTGACTCATAGTGGGCCCCTAGACACAGTTTTAAGAGGGGGATGGACATGCCCCCAGGGTGGGTAAGACCAATTGTACAATCAGAAGTTTGAGGTGTTGAACTGAGTGTTGTCATAACTGACCTCCTAATCTCTTGGAAGGATGAGGGGGCTAGAGACTGTAATGAAATCTCAATAAAAACTCTGGGCACTCAAAGCTTGGGTGAACTTCCCTGGTTGGTGACACACATTGATTTGTCATGACAGTCAGGTATTCTAAGGACACAAGAAGCTTCTTCATCTCTGGTACCCTCTCAGGCCTCAATATATGCATGTTTTCATTTGGGTGGTCCCGATTTATATCCTTTATATCAGAACTGTAATATTTTAGCACTTTCTTGAGTTCTGTGAGTGATTCTAGGAAATTACTTAATCTAAAAGGATAGTGGAAATCCCCAATTCGTAGCCAGATGGTCAGGAGGGTAGGTGGCCTGCGGACCCCAGAGCTTGCAGCTGGTGTCTGAAGTGAGAATAGTCTTGTGGAAAACTATGCCTTTAACCTGTGAAGTCTGTGATGACTCTGGGTAGTGAGCATTAGAAATGCACTGTAAGCACCCACTCAAAAGGTCTCAGGCCCTGAACCAGGCATTTAACTCTACATAATAACAGACATGGCTCCTGCCAGTACGGCACTTACAAGTAGGAGAGAAAAAAGTAAAACACACAATCACAAACCGAAGAGTACCTCCATTTCAGGAAACTATATAGTATGTTCCAACATGAGGCTATTTGTGGGAAGTCATTTAATATCAACTAAATCTGATCACTTGAGTAGCTGCTTGACAAGGACAAAGCAGCAACTTAAGAATCCATGGATGACTTGAGCTTCAGTCATCTTGTGAGACGCAAAGATGTCTGAAGAACTGCTGAATGTACAGAACTGTATAGAATAAATCAATTTCCAGGGTTTTCCCTATCTGATAATAGAGCTGAAAGGGCAAGGGGTAACTGTAACCTGCAAAAGCAATACCACTTCTGAGCAGTTGTTTTTAACACCCACCCCCAGCCCCCATCTGTAATAAGAAACATTTGGTTCCTTCACCTAACAGGAATTGGGCAGGAACCAAATGGAATGCCAGATGTTTATATCAAAGGTTTTGAATTCAGATATCTCCAGACATGGGATTTAGAGTGCCAGTGGTAAGTCAGAAAAAAAACTCCTTTCCTATTTGTTAATTTGCTGGTCTACTGAAATTAGCAAATTACCACGTAACAAGTTAAAGTCAACAAGAAAAACATTACCATGCATGCTGTGCTCCAAATGTCGGCAGGGGTATTATAGCCAGATCCTATCAAAACTTCCAAGGAGCGATACTGCCTTGTTTGAATATCTTCGGTGAAATGTTTGTGCTGAGTAAATGAAGGAAACAGTATCTTAAAATTCATTTATTCTAAAAAGTAACAAGTCATGATTGCTTAATAACAGAGATTAAGATAAATTCACCAAAGTTTTCCCTAAACCAAAGTTCTCATGTAGCTCATTTCTTTAGTATCATTTTCATGCTATTAGCTTCAAATAGCACTTTTCTTTATGTGCCATCTGTTTCAAATTATTTCTGAAAACATGAGCCTGAACTTATATATAGATACACAGGTTAGGCAATAACAAATTGTTTTTTAAAAAATGGAAAACTATTATCCCAAACAAAAGTTAAGTTGTTCATTTGTGTAAAATAATTTGCATTTCAACATATAAATGCTACCAATTTAGGTCCCATTCAAACTTTTCCTTGCTGGGTGCTCATGAGACATTGAAAGATGTAGGTTTCAAGTTTTAAGAGCCTTACAAACGACGCCCATAAAAAGGCTTCTTGCCTTCAGTCTCCTCCTGCTCCCTCACCCCTCCGAAAATAACAAAATATTGATCTCAGGGACCATGGTAACCACTATGGGGATGCAACAGTTTCTTTAACACATATATGGGGAAAAAAGGGAAAACATCTAAAAATAAAGAAAAAGGGGAACAGCCATTTGTGAACAGGGGAATTTAGGCAGAGTAAGCTTCAGGCAGAAAACCATCACTGAGGGGAGCTCCAAAGGGTACTGGACTTAAGTTTGACCAAAAGTACTTCAGGTAGAGGGAACATCACAAAGGCATGGAAAGACATTGGCAAAAGCCAAACACAGCTAACTGATAGGGTGAAGAGTTCAGATTTCATCTGGCAACAAGAGAATACCATTGTATGTTAGGAAACAAGAGTGTCCTGTAAGAATACTGACAGGATCTCTGAGAACACCATTCCAGTAATCTGGTTTGTGGCCAGATTTAGGCTTAGTAATGAACATCTGAACAATGGCTATGAAAACAGGAGAGAGAAGAGTAAAAACCAAGGACATTCACAGGGAGAATAAGCACAATTTAAAAATTCAATGGCTAGAAGCGGGAGACAGGAGGAAGAGTCAAAAAGAACTCTGTGGTAGAGGCTGTCAACAAAAATAGGGGTGGGAAGACTTAGAGAGGGCAGTGGTTTTACAGGAAAACAATGGGTTCAGATACTGAGTTTGAAGTGGAAATGTACTATAGGTGATACACTTAGAAAAATGGACATGCTGTTTTCAAGGGAGCCATCTTTACTCATGGTGCCTTACAACTTACTGCCTACTGACTGTAAATGGTAAATGAGGTCAAGAATCAACAAAAGAAGTTGAACTGGAAACATACACATCCACTTATTCCTGAAACTTCGCTTCTGTAGAGAATCCAGTGTTAAATTTTTAAAGAATAAACTGACAGGGACTTCCCTGTAGGTTGTGGTTAAGTCATGTGCTCCCAATGCAGGGGGCCTGGTCAGGGAGATAGATCCCACATGCTGCAACTAAGACCCGGCACATTCAAATAAATAAATACACTTAAATAAAGAAAGAAAGAATAAACTGACAAAGACAAAGAATGGCAAAGAAGTCACAGCAATACAATTTAGGAGCTAGAAAGCAGAGAGATCATTGTTAAATGTCTTAATGGATACAAGGAAGCTGAATAATAAGCCACTAGTGAACGCTGAGAAGCACGGTGATAAATACCACAGTACTCCTCCTCCCAAGGATAAGGACTTAGAGGTATCAGGTATTTCTGGAAGTAGGTGGGGAAGTGGGACTGAACAAATGAACACTGCGCTAGAACACCTTTTACCCTCAGAACAGGGGCATGATGCAGTAACAGCCCTTCCCTGACCCAACACAGAGGTTTTGTCTGGAGCAGGTAAAACAGTTCCTGGAGTATGCTCGGCATGGTTGAGGGGAGAATACTATTCTGAATACAGGGCAATTAAGTGACTATATGTAATTGTATGCTGAACCCCCAGTTTTCTAGCTTAACTCAGTTTTCAAAACACTAGTAGTCAGGCATTTATTCTCTGGGTAAGAGATCTGAGGAAGACTTAAGTTTTCTGTGGGAAATATGACCAATCCAAGACCTTGACATCTGAGGATGAAATGAAACAGCTCAGATCATTTTATAGTGAATAATTCAACAAGATCCACCAGGCACAAAGCTTCTTAACAGCTTTCTGGCACTCCATTCAAATGGTCAGTCAGTCTTTTGTTTAATAACCCTAAACAAAGAAGGCAAGGAAGACACCATATAAAGAAGAAAATGAAAACATAATATCCTCTCAGAGATAATCATGGAACCAAGGAACTCTTAGAAAGTAAGAATATAATAAGAGAAATAAGAAAATATAAGGCTTAAAAGCACAAGCACAAGCTGAGAAATCTCCTGGAAAAGGAAGTGCTAGAAAATAGAAGAGATATGTAAGAAAATTAGAGAAACTGAATAAAATCTAACATTTGAATAATAAGGTACCAGAGTTAGAAAATAAGAGAATTAAAGAAAAAAAAAAAAAATCAAGAAACAAAACCAAAGAACCAGAGTTTCAATAGTGATAGCACACACTGGGTTCTTAGCTAATGGATGAAAACAGACGTCATGAGGCACATGGCTGTTAAATGATCCCACAGACTTCCTCAGTGGAAAAGGCTTCATACAAAGGTCCAAAAATCAGAATGACTCTAGTCTTTTAGCAGCAATGACAGGAAACTAGAAAAAAATGAAGCTATGACAAACATTCTGAGGGAAAATGATTTTCATCCTAGAATTTTACATGCAGTCAACTGAGTGTAAAAACAGAATAAAGACATTATTAGATGCGCAAGGATGCCCACTCCTCTAGGAAGCCACTAAAAGTTGTATATATTTCAAACAAAAACCATGATGGAGTAAACCAAGATCAGAGAGACACAAACTGGAAACTGGATATACAGAGAGAATTAACAATAATCTCGAGGATGACTATGAAAGGAAATCCCAAATGGCAGTGATGCAGCAGGCCCACAGGGTAACCAAAGAGATAAACACAGATTAGAAGACAACAAGTTCTAGGATAGAGCTCTTTAGGAAGAAAAAGTTGACCAATACCCAAGGTATCCATGTGTATTAAAGTGTATGTATTCAAAGCACTGGGTCAAAGTATGGGGTGGGATTTTTTTAATCATTTGATAAAAGTTAAAAACAAAACAAAACAAAAAAACAACTAAGTAAATGAAACAACAGTGTTAGGCAAAAAGGGAAAAGGAATCATAACACAATATATACTTAGTTCAGCTGAGGATAGCATTAGAGTCCCAATAATATAAACATGAAATTATTTAGCCCAAAGTTGTATTAAATTGATGAGATAGGGGATGGGTGTAATGGCAGATAAGTCCTATTGGAAAGAAGGAAGAAATAGCTAAAACTGAAAAGAACTGGAAGCAATATACCTAAGTTATTTATTAACAATAATGAAGGTAAATACCATTATGTGGGGAGTGAAAAACTGGCAAAGGAAGGGCATGGATTTTTGAGCTAAAATCTATGTAAGTTATCCTAAGCTATATATGTATGTGCTTACGTGATGAGCAAAAGTATAATATTTTAAAAAACCAAGCTCTTTGAAAACAATATAAAATTCCATTACAGAATACCAGATGCTGCTGTGCTTAAGAGACCAACAAGATGTGAGATCAGACCAGGATCCAGCAGGACAAGGCACCTATGTCTAGGTCACCACTGTCCTAGTGCCCAGGTCAAAGATGTGCCCACACATTTGTTTAATGAGTGAACATATGAAAAGAATGTAAAGTCATTTTAGCATAGAGACTCATTAAAAAAAGAAATGCATGTGACAACTAAAGAAAAAAGAGATTAATTCTGTTGTAGAAGAACGACAGGAAAGACTGTAACCAAATAAAGCAGAGTATGCCAAATGCATAACGCAGCCATGATGGAAGGTGTTCCAAAGACAAAGGCAAAGGAGCTTGAAATGACGTGAGCAGAAAACTGACAAACATTTGAAGTTTATACCACGTGATTTTTGTTACAGAGTCAATGTTTTCCTCTATAATTGTTTTAAATACTTAACAAGCACCTCCTATGTACGAGGTACTGTTCTAAGCACGAAGATACAGCAATGAATTAAAAAAATCTCTGCTGTGATGGGACATACATTATAGCGAAAGGGATATTAAACAAATATGTAGAATCAGATTGGGTTAAGTGCCGTGGAGAAAGAAAACTGAGGGGAGAGGGAGAGAGGAAAAAAAAGAAAATACGTGAGTGAATATAAAAGGTGCATGGGTGTGAAGAGTAGTGGTTTATGTTAGGTGTTCAGGGAAAGATCCCCCTGGTAAGATGACATCTGAACAGGAACCTGAAGAAAATCTACTCTTTTTGAAAGAGTAGATTATACACATCATCTTGGGAAGAGAATTCCAGGTAGAAGAAACTAAGTTTTTTGCTTGGTGGGGTGGTATGCGGGCCACAGTAAGGACTTTCTATTCATTCTAAAGGAAGCCACCACAAAGTTTTGAGAATATATGACATGCATTTAAAAGGATCACTCTGATAGTTGAGTTGAGAAGAGTCTGTAAGACGCAAGGACAATGAAGAGACATGAAGAGCCACTGTAGTCATGCAGGCAAAAATATGGTGGCCTGGTGAAATAATTCCAATTACCTAAAAAGCTTTTCCATATTCCTATCGGTCAGTGCTAAGTACTGACTTCATGTTTTCTAAAATGTTACCACAATATTCTGGAATCAATACTGAAATTGAGATCCTACTTGGTTGTGAACCATTAGATATAGGATATCATGTAGAATAGGGAATTTGAAATATAAAAATAAACAGATCTATTAAACTGGATTTCACCTCAATAGTCTCCAGCATCCCTGTTTACAAAGCATATATGGCTCTTTGAATAGTCCTGCTTATGTGCAAATCTTTGTATTGTAGATTTTTTAAAAGATATTCATTAAAAATAATATAAAAAGCACTCTTAACTTGGTAAACAAAAGTATTAATAAGACACTATATATCAAAAACCCCCTTTAAAAAAGCCCTCAACTTCTGACTTAGCAATTTCATGTCTAGGGCATGTTCTAGGTCAACTGCAGAAGACTCATGAGCAAAGATGCTCATCACAAAGAACTGTCAAGAATATGTGAGGGTTGTAGTATATTAACAAGTGTCACATAAAACTGAATTTGATATAAATCTGCGATTGACAAAAGTGTCCAAAATATGTTAAATGAATTAAAAGGTTACAATTAATAAGTTGGTTAGATGCTGATTTAAAAAACAGAAGGGAAAGTCTGAATGTGGGCATTTAGACTATGAAAGTCAATGAGGATACAGATAAAACCGTCAAGCGTGGATATCACTGAATGTCGGTGACGGGTGCCTTGTGTAGGGGCAGGAGGGGACTGTTTCAGCATACCATTCCCTCTACCCATGCAAAGGTTAAGAGAAAATTAAAATGGTCACTGGCAACCTAGGTTCAGAACTGCAGATGCTTTCTTCTTTTAGCACAACGAAGTCCAAATTCTTATTTATCCCCAGTCACTTCAAAACACTGAGACAAGCTTAACTTACCACCCAACAGGCATTTCCAAGATCAGCGATCTTCACTTGGAGCTTTTCTGCATTTTTTGGCTCAAGGGGGTTAACAAGAAAATTTCCAGCAGTGGATTTTCCTATAGACAACAGGTATCATCAATAAGACTGTTCAATGAACAGAGAAATATCCAAAGGTTAATAAAACTGTGAGGTAACATATCCAGGCCCCCAACTGGCCACCTATTAATACACTTTCTAAGACTGAAAACAAGTAAAAGCAACACCTCGAGTTTCCAGAAATAAAACCTCTGCCTTCAAAGCGACAAGTAAAAATACTGTGTACTCACTATATGACCAATAAAGATCAAACTGAACTATACATCTATACATTGAAGGTAACTTGGACACCTGCTGTAAAGCTGTATTTATGACAACTATGGTACTTTTATTTTTTGGGGGGGGGGTACTTTTATTTTAGAAACTCATGAAAAAATTTTTTCTATGTGGTAATTTAAAAAAAATTGTATAGTTGATTTACAACATATTAGTTTCAGGTATACAACATAGCAACTCAGCATTTTTATAGATTATACTCCATTTAAAGTCACAAATAATGCTGTTTTTCCCTGTATTGTACAATGTATCCCTATTAGCCTATCTATTTTATTATACATAGTAGCTTGTTCTTCTCAATCCCCTACCCTCCATCTTTCCTTTCCCCTTCTCTCTCTTCTCATTTGTATCCACCTGCCTGTTCTCTATACCTGAAAGTCTATTTCTGTTTTGCTAAATTTGTTTAATTTTTAAGTTCCACATGTAAGTGACAACATACATTATTTGTCTTGTCTGACATATTAGAAATTCATGAATATCTCATGTAGGGAAGGAGTAATGGGAAACTACCTTTGTTGTCTAGTGGTCCATTATGTTCTTGCTCTTGTTCATCTTCACAGGGTATCTCTGCCCGAATGCTTTCTTGAAGTTGGCTAATGTCCTGTTCACTGAATGATTGGTCTACATTTGACGAAGACTGGCACATCATGGTATCAGACACCTCAGAGGTTACAGGTGTACAAGAGTCTGTTTCTTGAGATGTGCTGCTGTCTCCATTTTGGGAACTTAGTAAACTAGGTTCCTGCTTCAAATTTTGGATATCACAGTCGTTAGCATTACGTAGATCCTCTTTAAGCCTCAACGTTTCTTTATTACTGTTCTCAGTATAATTAATGATTTCAATTACGCCATTGCAATTAATTTCTGCTGCACCACCCTCTATACCACGTCCTGTAAGTGTCTGATCCTGGTGAATGGTACGTGACTCTTCTAAGGAACAAACAGACAAAAAGGATGTACATGTATGCATATGCATGAAAGAGCAAAAAAAAAAGATCTCTCCATAAGATTAAAACATTTCCAGAACTTATACAGAGTGACATAAAAACTGACTGCGTATTGAAAGCCTATTAATAGAAGGACAAAGATCTTCTAATTCTTACCCAATTGCTAAAAAACGTCTATGTTGCATTTCCTGAGAAAACTTAGAAATTACATTTGAATATTACCTCCCTAACATTTATGAGAAGTTCTGTATTCTTACTGTGTAAGGACACCCCCAAGAGATGCTGTGTATGCATGAAACCACATTATATAACAATGATAAATTAAAGTTTGCTATAAAGTAATTTGTGATGCTCTATTTATACCAAGTTTTTCTTGGGTCATTTTATTAGGTGGGTTCTCTTTCAAGGGTCTTTCAACAGGCCTCTCTGATTCTTCTTGCTGGTTTGGTCTTTTTTGCCCGGGGCCCGACTCTTTCTCCATTTCCTCAATCTCCTGCATTCGCTTCTCTAGTAATTCTGCCTGGCGCTTCTGCTTCTTCTTCAATTTCTTCTTCTTATTCTTTGACATTTTGTCAGCCTGGGCGGAGATTACAAACAGATAAAGCCTTCAGGTGGCTAATCCATTACTCCCAGTTGGAGATAACTATTAATTTTAATTACTTCCTAATTAAATTCCACTCTTTCCCTAACATAACACTTAAGTTTTTAATTAACTAAAAAAAGGCAGATACTCTTATAAAACAAAATTACAACAAAATACACAATAAATTTTGGTCCTCAGAACAGTCTGTGGGGCTGGTTCACTCTCATACACGCTCAAATTTATGGGAGCCTCACCAGTACAAACATTCACAGGAATTTATTGGAGAAAATTACAGAAGTGCAGGAACATTTTTTCTTTGTTTTCCAAACTCTAAATAAACTGTGATCCATAACAGAAGAACCCCTGCCCACTGCCCGTAGAGTAGAATTAAATGTACAAACACCTTATACTTACTGGCTTAGGTTGGGGTGCAGTACTGACTGAAAAGAAAAGAAAACCAAGTCAGAATCTTGGCATTCAGCAGGCAATATAAACTAAGACACCCTACCAGAATGAAGTCTGTTTGTACAGTTTGTTAAGCAACTGTTAGAAACATTAAAAAAATAAAATTTAAAGAACAATGCACAGAAAAGTTGACACATTTAAAATAAATTTAAATAAACTCTTCTCTAGACAGCATCAGTATATGCAAAGAACCAAGTTCCCGTGTCTGATTTATACTATTGTTTGGTCGCTGTCGTGTTTGACTCTTTTGTGACCCCATGACTGCAGTCCACGGGGTTCCTCTGTCCATGGGATTTCCCAGGCAAGAATATTGGGGTGGGTTGCCATTTCCTTCTCCAGTAGATCTTCCCAACCCAGAGATTGAACCTGCCTCTCCTTCACTGGCAGGCGGATTCTTCACCACTGATCCACCAGGATAGCCCAATTTACACTATTAACGTTGCTAAAATCCCCTTCCTGTGTAGTGCTTAGAATGGAAAATGATAGGCAACAACCATGTCATCTCTCACCCAAGACTAGTTCTCCTTGGCACTTGTCAGTTTTAAAAGTAGTATCAACAGTTACAGTAATTACACAGTATGTTACAGATATTAGTTTAGTTTAGCTGGAAGGTAGACTCTTCAGTCTTCCTTAAAAAAAAATAATTTTTTAAAAATTGTGGTAAAATAAACTCATAAAATGTCCCTTTTAACTATTGTTACGCATACAGTTTAGCAGTGTTCATTTCACATGGTTGCACAACATTTCTAGAACTTTTTCATTTTGCAAAAATGAAAACTCTATGCCCACTTAACAGCTGCCCCTTGCCCCTGTGGAGGTATTCTTTTTTTTAAAGGAGGTCTATGGACAACTGATCCTTCACCTTGAGGATCAAGAGAGTTCCTCAAATATGATTAATTTATTAAAATTAAAATCTGTACCACAAACAGAAAAAAAATATCAATCGTAATCATAGTAGCCACCATTTATTTTACACATAATACTGTGTGGCATACTACTAATTGCTTCATGTGAAATTTAATCCCAATAAGTTATGCATGAGGAAAAATGCAATCAAATCCCTTGCCCAAGGTCATTAACCTTAAGCAAGAATTCAAAACAGGTATGTCCACTCCAGTGCTCAAACCCATACTTTTAACAGCAATGCTATTATGCTCCTGCACAAGGATCACTGATTCACATAGGTCAGCATATATAAACATCAAAAAAAAAAAAAAGGACCATCAAATCACAAGAGAAAACATTTTAACACGAATCAGCTTTTATAATACACAACATCTTTGAACCTAAAAGGTACAGTATTCTTCCCCTATGGAAATAATACTCAGTATAAAAAAGTCTTTTGAAGGCTGAAACTATTTCTTACATGAGTACTTACTGTACCTTACTATTAAATGAATTAGTGGTGCTTTACTTAACTGCCAGGTAATAGAATAAAAACAGGAACTTCTCTTAACTTCTAATGAAAACCAAGTCCCCAAAGAAAATATACCTGCAGATCCAGAAGGTGGAGGAGCTCCAGAGCGCTGCCATTCTGTTGCTTCTGCAGCCAGCCTCCGGATGTATTGTTCATTCACTGACAACAGGATGTTTTCTGGTTTAATGTCAGTGTGGATGATACGGCACTTGGTGTGCAAATAATCCAGACCCTGTAACACCTGAATGGGAACAGAGCAGTAGACTTGCAAACACTGAACACAAGTCTACCTGGAGAAGAAAAAAACTATAATACAACATTGTGAAAAATAAAGATATAAAAATGATATGGTAGTTTGCTACAGAGAAGAAAGCTTTTTCTTTTTTTTTTAAAGAACTTCCCCAGAAAGATTAATTTTAAACAATAAACAAAGGCAAGAGTTTATTTGCAATGAAATGTTCTTCCAAGTTTTACAGAGCTAATTGTATGTGAAGATATTCTTTAAGTACATTATAGAGACTGAGAATAAATGGCTGACATGTCCTTTAACTACTGAAATGTAGGCGACGATGAAAGAGATTTAGGTATGTTTAAATTTAAATTTTCTTATTGAAGAACTGAGGTCTTGTGCTTCCCAGTTTGGCGCTCTGTCCAACAATACACATTATTTAAACAAACTGTTTGTGGTTAAAATATTACTACTTTCCTGATGATAAAACTCTTTTACTGTATATTGAAAGCTGTTTATAATATGAAAAAATGCTCATGAATAATGTTATATAAAGAGCTGGTAGTAATTTGACAAAGTATTCTCTATAATATATAATCCATTTTTGCAACCAGAACTTCTAGATAAGGGTCCAAAATTCTAAAATCAGGCATTAAATACAGCTCCCCATCTAATAATTATTACGGAAGATGAACCGGGGGGGAAATGGTTGTGCTAAAACATTTAAAAACAAACACAATAAACCCTAGAGGCTGAATAAATAATTTCAGCAATTTAAAAAACTTAGTTTTAGGGAGGAGGGATCGGGAAGGGGAACACATGTAAATCCATGGCTGATTCATGTCAGTGTATGGCAAAAACCACTACAATATTGTAACATAATTAGCTTCCAGCTAATAAAAATAAATGGGAAAAAAAAATTTTTTTTAATTTAAAAAAAGATAAAAAAATAAAATAAAAAATGTAAAAACTCTATTGGAAATAGGACACTCCAGACACTTTAAGAAACTAAAAAAACTACCACATGCAAACTATTATGTATAAAATAAATAAGTTACAAGGATACTGTACAACACAGGGAATATACCAAATATTTTATAATAACTATAAATGGAGTACAACCTTCAAAAAATAGAAAATAGTAGGATACATACTTGCTGAATAATTTTTTTGACACAAGGCAGAGGAAGCCCTTGATAATTGGACTTGATGATCCACTTGAGCAGATGATGCCCCAGAACTTCAAATACCATGCAGATATCTAGGAGTTTGTTAAGAAGGAAAACGGAGACAGAAGAAAAGGGCAAGACAAGCTGTGCTCCACCCCAAGGAAATTATTATTGTATTCTTTCAGTACAAAAAGTTACAGTGCTTTACTTGAAAAAAAATCTAGCTGTCAATATTCTGAAATTTCAAAGGTTGACTAATGTTTTGTCACTGAAAATACCCCAAATATGGAAAACTCTGGGGGGATGGTTTATCAATAAAACTATGCATCTAAACAGTGATAAAAACAAGAGCGAAATATGTACATAAAGCTAGTGAAAGCACTAGGCTTAAGGTGCCGATTAGCTTCTTCCATTATGTCAAAATTAATGTCCAGGGTAACAACACCAACTCTCCTAGTATCAGAGCAAGGAAAAATAAATTCTGCTTTAGCTACAGAAAACAATACACCAGAACAACCTAAAAAGTGTAAATGTCAACATTTGTAAACAACAAGAAGCCGACTTGCTTCATTCTCTGTAGTGCACACACTAACCTTGATGCTACTGACACATGTGCTCTCCTCATGTAGGAACACCCAAACCACATTTCCTGACGGAACTACTCTGTGGGCCTGTGGTGCCAGGGCCAGGGCACTGCAGGGATTTTAGTAGGAAGATTTCCTTCTGTATTTTCGACAGAAGTTTCTATAAAAATTGAAAGTCAAGACATTTGTATGTAATAATGATCCAGTGTTTTAAAACAGACTTCTGTTTTAAATAAGATTCTCCACTAAAGGAAAACCTGGACTCCTTAAAAAGGCCAAATCCAGGGCCTTTTGGCAACCTGGAATACCTTGCTGGTGCCAACAGTAAGGGAACACATCAAGAGGAAATAGGAACCAGCTTGAAGAAACCACGGGTCAAAGTTCAGAACATTTTGCAAAGTGAAGTTATGAATTCGCTTAAACTAAAAACAGAATGAATCCAAACAAGATACTAAAATAAGGGTGTGTTTGGGGCAGAAAAATGTCTTCTTTAGATAAAAAGTCAATTAATAAATACATAAAGTATGACAGAAATAAAAGTTACCATTTTATAATCACTACAGTAATAACTGAACTGATTCAGGTAAGAATCAATGAATACTAAAACTACTGATAAAGACTGCTGGGGAGAAAGAATTCTCATGGAGTTACCCTATCACCCCACAGACTGCTTACTAATTATAAAAGGAAAAAGGTACTTTTAAACAGGGAAATCCAGAAGACTCTGCCTTAACCAAGTGATCAAACATATTATCACCAATGGTAAGCACAAATTCATATCATGTACCCTCTGATGTAATACAATGAGAAAAAATGTAGTACACCTGACAAAAATGATTATAATGAACTTAATCATGAGCAAACAATCAGGCAAATCCAAATTAAGGAACAATACAACTGGCCTGGATTCTTTGAGGTCAGTAGCAGGGTGGTGGTGGTGAATGCATGAAACTGTTCTCAATTAAAGATTTAAAAAATGGGTATGTTCAGTTCAGTCGCTCAGTCATGTCCAACTCTGCGATTCCATAAACCGCAGCACACCAGGCCTCCCTGTCCATCACCAACTCCCCGAGTTTACCCAAACTCACGTCCATTGACTACCTTAGAAAATACAATCAAAATTAAAGCAAGATATCATTTCAAACTCCCCAGAAGGACTAAACTAAAAAGATTAGGGTTTCTTTGGTGGCTCAGTGGTAAAGAATCTGCCTGCCAATGCAGGAGACACAGGCTCAGTCTCTGGTTGAGGAAGATCCCACATGCTGTGGAGCAACTGAGCCTGAGCGTCACAACTATTCAGCCTGAAGTCTGCAGCCCGGGAACCACAAGGACTGAGGCCTGCGTGCCCCAGAACTTGTTCTCCACAACTAGAGACCACTGCAATGAGAAGCCTGCACACTGCAACAAAGAGGAGTCCCTGCTTGCCACCACCTACAGAAACACCTGTGTAGCAAAGATGATCCAGCAGAGTAGGAAAAAAAAAGAAAAACCTATTTAAAAAAAAAAATAAAAAAGACTAACACGATTAAATGTAGGTGAGGATATGGAGCAACTGGAGCTCCCATGCTGCACTAACAAAAGTGTAAAATGGGTGCTCGCTTCGGCAGCACATATACTAAAACTGGAACGATACAGAGAAGATTAGCATGGCCCCTGCGCAAGGATGACACGCAAATTCGTGAAGCATTCCATATTTTTAAAAAGAAAAAAAAAGAAAAAAGAAAAAAAAAA